>NW_012133424.1:11186-44416 GCF_000313525.1 Fibroporia radiculosa | reverse complement strand
CATACGGCCCCGCCCCCCCCCCCCACTATAGCTCTCGCACAAAGTCCCCGCTGGAGCCCCCCGCTTTCCGCACGACGGCGACGTCGCCAATCACCATCTCCCTGCCCGCCACCGCCTTGAGCATGTCCCACACCGTCAGCAGACCGACCGAGACTGCGGTCAGGGCCTCCATCTCGACCCCCGTCCTGCCCTCGCACGCCACCTCGGCGCGGCACAGGATGCTGTATGTGCGCCGCGCGACCCCGCCCGCCTGGCAGCTCGCTCCGACATCGGGATCGCCGATAACCTCGCGCCGGCACGACGCTTCGCGCCCCCCTGAGGATCCGGAAGCTGATCGGTCCTGCCCTTCTTCGGGCTGCAGCGTCACCGCGATGTGGGACAGCTGCAGCGGGTGGCACAGCGGTATTAGATCGGCCGTGCGTTTGCTGCCCATGATCCCCGCCAGCTGCGCGACGGTCAGCACGTCCCCCTTCGACCGCGCCTTCGCCTTCGCCGCCTCCAGCGCAGCCCCCGGCGCCCCGTGCCCTGCGGGGTACGTCGCCGTCACCAGCTCGTACGCCACCTCCGGAATATAGATGCGCCCCATCGCCACCGCCGTCCGCCGCGTCGGCTCTTTCCCGGCGACGTCCACCATCGACGCACGCCCCGTTGCATCGAGATGCGTGAGCTTCGGGCCCATCTCCCCGGAACCGAGTGCAGAGATGCCACTAGTGCTGAAACAGCGCACCGCGGACTCGCCGCGGCGTCCCGGGATAAGATTATGCCATGATGATTTGAGTCGAGAATGTATCAGTGGTGCCCGAGGCCGAGTCATGTTGATGCGATACCCTAATGTACAGCGGGCGGTCAGGGTAGGGATCAATGTGCGCTGGTCGGTGACGAACATTGGGCGGAAAAGAAAGAAAGACTCAACCTCCAATAAGAATCATGGGTCGGTTGGTCACGACGTCAATGTCTTCCATACCGGCATGTTTCTCCTGCTTCCCCCGGACGGCGTGCCCTATCGTTTCTAGCAGTTCGTCATCGGTCGTCCCGCGGCGCATCTGGTCACGCAGAGATATCTCCTTGGCGTCAAACAAGCATACCTGACAGACAAATGCGGCGTGAGATAAAACTGCGAAATAAAGTGACAACGTGTTCGACAATGTGATCCTGACCTTGATCTGGCCGTCCGCAGTGAGCCGGAGTCGGTTGCATGACCCACAGAAATGATCGGACATGCTACTGATGAAGCCAAAGCTCCCTTTGAATCCGGGAATGATGTATGAACGGGCAGTGTCGTTGAGCTCATCAGGGGCCTTGATCGTATTGGGGTGGTCACGCTGTATGCGGTCTAGAATTTCAGAGGATGGAAGCATCTTGGCCTTATCCCATTTGTTGCCTGTCCAATGGATGCAATAGAAAATGAGTCATATCTTGGCTGACTGTCAACATGTTGAGACGTCACCTGTGAACGGCATGAATTCAATAAATCTGACGGAAATATCCTTGCTTTGGGTCAGCTGTATGAAGTCCAGAACCTCGGCATCATTCAACCCCTTTATTACTACGACGTTCAATTTTACAGACTCCAGGCCGAGGGAGAGCGCGGCATCCAGGGAGCGAAGAACGGCTGCGTGACCCATTCGCCGAGTCATGATCTCAAATTTATGAGGGTCCATTGTATCCAAGCTGCGCGGCGTTGTCAGCACGAGTCTAGGTCCAATATGAAAAAGGGCACCTGAGGTTCAGATGCGTAAGCCCATTCTCAATCAACGCAGGCAGGCGACGTTCCAAGGCTATGCCGTTCGTGGTCATGCCAATAGATTGCAGACCGAATTCTCGCAGCTCATTCAGACGACCTGATGAACACCGTGCGGAGAATGAGAGGCAAATCCCCAGAATGTCGCAACCGCGAACCACCCACCCACGATGTCCACCAAACCCTTTCGTACTGTCGGCTCGCCGCCAGTCAACCTGATCTTGGTCACCCCGCTCTTGACAAATAACTTGGCAAGACGGATCACTTCATCATCCGTCAGGATATGATCCCGGGGGGATAACTCGACACCCTCGCTGGGCATGCAGTAGAAACCTGTACAGCCAAGGTCCAATCACTATCGGCCCCGGCAGCCAAGCTCATCCACATACATCGGAGATTACATCTCTCTGTGAGAGATATGCGCAGGTAGTTGTGCCGTCTGTTAAATGAATCTATCAAGGACGGAGAAAATGGTTTTTGCGCATCCACATGTGCCAATTTCTCCTGTCGCCGATGGTCAGAACCCGAGTAGCATTGGCGGAGACAGAGTCCATGATGAACGCACCTTGGCACGAGTGCGCACATGCTCCGCAGTGGTCACTTCCGCCTGCTGGACGGCCGGAGACGTCCCGAGTCCGCGACAGAGAATGGGTTTGCCATGAGGGGCAAGTTTTGAGTAGAGTCGGGCTACAGACATGGCCAGAAGAAGTAAATGAACGCCGCAGATCGCACGAGATGGGCAGAATTGGTAGCGAGGGTCCGTCCGTTGCTCTCAGGCTCGTCGTGAAGATGCGAGAAACGGGGGAGTTTGAGGAGCGTTCTCAATCAACCCGGGCTACGCCGCAAGCGGCACAGCTGACGACGCGCGAGTCCGGGGGCGCTACGGTCTGCTGATGTTGAGCACACAGCAGCAAGACGGTCGAGCAGAGGAAAAGGAGTGTTGAGGGCCACGGTGTTGCAGGGTTTATATGTTATTTGCTTCCGGTCTGACTCGAGCCCATCGATAGAAGTGGTTGAGACCAAGTTCACAAGCTGGGCGTTGATAGGGCTTGTACCCGTCCCTTAGTCAGCCCTCAGCCGCCCAATGGTGCCAGGTCCGTCTGACTCTGTATCCAGCAGCTCCGCTTGTTGTCAGACATCGTCTTCAAATTGTACCAGAACTTTTGGATGGTTCGTCTCCCTTACTCGAGCCCCTAGTGCAGAATTTCCAAAACTTTGTTTCTGTGCGTCTAGATTCATCTATACATGTGCATGCCATGCCACGCATCTACAACCCTCGCAACCATACTTCGTATACCGTCCATGGCTTCTCCTGATCTTCATTCAATCGCACCCTAAAGTACCTCCCGTTCGCGTACAGATGCAGGGCCGTTGAAGATAGAACCATCTGGACACTGCATTCACGCAGCGTTTTGGCGGAGCCCTGGTCCCCACCACTTGCAGGGTTGGCGATGCTCGTGTAATCGCAGACCGGTCGGTGTAATGCTGGGCGCTGATGCACATCATGAGTCATGGCATGACAGTAATGTAAACATACACCCACCCAGCGCTGATTATCTGTCGAAGATTCGAACGTGCTGGCCTGCAAGATCTGTTCGGTATCTGCGTCCACAAGCCATACCATTTCAATCGCCTTCCATTCATGCACGTCGCTGATATCCGAGAGGATATCTAGTGCAATTGTGTCTCCCTTCCTGGCACCTGTGTTGCGATTGTGAGCGTGCACGATACCGAACAACGGCAGAGTATACATACCGCCCAGGCTCTTGAAGGCGGTGTCGGGACGCGTGTCCACCGCATGCGACGGAGGGTGGTTCTCGTAGTGCCGCTTCCCTGCTTCGCCTATTTTCTCAAGGTTTTCCTGGCCAAGACTGACCATATGAGCCGCGCTAGCGCTTGTATGCGTGATCGTGTCTGGTAACAACTTGATGTTCGTTTCAAGCATGCAGGTGGCTCCCTTGCACGCAGCGCGTGTCCATGGCGTAGGTGGAGGATGCACGGCCAAAGACGTGTAAGGCATTCTAGCGAGGGACGGCTTTGTACTATCGTCCGCACTGTCGCAGGACGCAGAACCACAACGTACGATCGAGTCCAGATATTCCGCAGCTCTAAGCTAAATGATAATGATGTGAGCATCCTTTGCGACGGAAGGCTTAAGATTGCACGGACGATGTGTCGTCTGTTCCTCTCATCTCCCTCCTCTCCCACTGTAAATGCTTGTCCACCTCCGAGTGGGAAATCCTGGTCAAACCAAAATTCGGGCACTCGGTTGCTCAAGATCGTAAAATAGTTGTCGGCCATTTTCATCTCTTCTGGTGTCACGCGCAAACGCCGCATTAGAGCCAAAAATTCATCTGCTTTAGAACGGTGCATGATGGTGCCGTGTCCCAGCCAGGCGAATGAAGTGTGGATATCCGAGAGGTAAGATGGGTCTGGCTTAGGCACATGGATCTCGCGAAGGGATGATGATAAGTGTTCATCAGGCGGAAGAAGATGGATCGCATGCGAAGTGTTGCTGCTAGATATTTGCGCTCTTAGTGTTTGCAAGATCTCTGGACGGATAAGGAAGTCGTCGTCCTAGAGCTATCCTGATGAGTGGCCAAGAAGTACAGAGTGTAGGTGAACACCCACTTGGATGAAGCAATAAGGTGTCCCCACACCAGCACATGCCATGAAACGGCCCTGAAAATACATATTCCCTTGTGAATTGTGGATTACCAGCTGGTCTTTTGCACATCCCGTATTCTTGAAATCCTAATGACGAATTACAACACATCCAGGCGAGACGAGGACAAGTCCACGATGACATGAATATACCTCGTAGGTGAGTGTGCGGGGGCTGTTGTTCCATACAACCACTTTTGCGACAGTGTCACGAAGCCATGGTCCGCATAAAAGGGAAGTGATAAGCAAGACATTGGGAAAACGAGACCAGTTTAGTATGACTGCCGTCGTGTCGGGGGCGTTGATTATCGAGGTATTCTGTACGCGTTCGTAGTCTGCAAAATCTTCCGCATCAAGTCGATAAGTTACTGGGAACTTTCTCGGTATGAAACCAATGTCGCCAAGGACAGGTAGATATAGAGATGGTGGAGTCGCGTCCGACTTCGTCTTCGTTTGGACATAGCTAACGGCCAGGGCGATGACTACAGGGATGGCGATAGTCTGAGCGACATGGAAGATCTGCCTCCAGGAAGGTAGAGGCGGCATGGCCGTAGCGAGACAGAAAACGTCGAAGACGAAGACGACAACGACCTTCCTCGAGCAGGGACAGGCACTCGCCGCCGCCGCCAAGCGCTCCCGAGCACCAGGAACTGCGCGCTAACCCAATCTGGAACCGCATGCGCATCAGAGTCTATCACGTGACGGAGGAGCTCCTCGCCCACGTGAAACTACCCCGCGCGCCTGCGTCTCGCTCAAACGCCGCAACGACGACAGCAGGTGCAGTGCGTTGACCACGACCCGACTCACTCCTCCCATTACAGCTGACGACCACCGTCCTTTACATTCCTTAACTCAACATGCTCGCCATGCGTACTTCCAGACTGTTGAAGCCGACCCTGGCCTCCGTCTCTTTTGACGCGAGGCGCGCGATCTCCGTGAAGGTACAGTCGTCTGCGGGGCGCGCCGTAAATGTGTGTCGAACTGCTGACGCGTCTCCCTTGTATATGGACATGTCGTGCTCACTGAAATGTAGTCGATACTACATGGTTCACCAGAGGCAAAGAAAGAGGGAGATGTCGCCGTTCAACAGCATTCGCGGCTCGTGGCCCGCGGAAAGTATATCCATGGATTTGAAGGTGAGTTCTAGTCTTGCCGCGTGTCTCACTAGAAGTGAGGCGAATGAATGGGAAAATAGTCCACCGAGTGAAGCCTGAGGCAGTCGGAGACTACAAGAAGGCAGCGTACGTCCCAATATCTGTGGTCCTATTTCCGCCGTGGTCCGCTGACGTCTTATGACCTACGTATCCGTAGAGAACAATATTACGCGGCTATTAAGGATGACTCCGGTTTGCACGTTAAGCTCACGGGAAGCTGGGAGACGGTTGTCGGGGAGCAAGACACGTTTGGTGAGTTGACATTCGCCCGCCCCCTTGCCCCCATCTGAACTAGTTTCCTTCCTAGTCCATATTCTCGAATATGAGAACTATAGCGGTTACGACATGACCACGAAGAAGATCCGAGAGTCTGACGTGAGTGAACTCCGCTTGTCCGTCTGTCATTACGCGTGAAGGAACAATGTTGCGTATCAGCATATCAAAGCATATCGAAGTATGCTGCCCCACTTGGTCTCGCGGTCTTCTCAGTTATGTCAAGAGTTCGCCATCCTGCCTACCGCACCTCCTCATTCAGAAGGAGGGATCTTTGAGCTGCGGACGTATCAGCTGAACCCGGGGACGCTGTTACAGTGGGAGCAGACATGGTGGGTTGGACATCATCTGCTCAGTCGGACTTTGATGCTCACGATATCAACGTTGTGTCATATATTATAGGCGCAAGGGGATCGAGGCCCGGCGGAAATTCGTGGAGCCTGTTGGTGCATGGTTCTCACAGGTTGGGCGACTACATCAAGTTCATCACATGTGGCAGTACCCGTATGTGCACCGAACAATGTCCGTTTCGCTAGGCTGATAGTCAGCTGGAACGCCTAGTGACCTGCAGACCCGAAAGGAGACGCGCGAGAAGGCGTGGAAGCTGGATGGGTGGTCAGAGACAGTCTCAAAGGTGCGATGTTATTTCCTTGAGCGGTGATTGAAACTCATAGCGCCGGCATATCAAGACGGCGGAGTATTCGATGCTGATGGATTCGATAATTCTGGAGCCACTGCCATTCAGTCCTCTGAAGTGAATGCGGTGCGTTTCCCTCGATTTCATTGGATGCCGGCAACTTGCCCTGGCTGTGGGGCGTAGCATGTGTGTTGACCGAGGAGAAGAGGAGAGGGAGAGGGAGGTGAGACGAGTTCTTTCGGAGGATTGGATGTATATCTAGGGAAAATTTACTTTGTGATTGGAGTTTACGTTTTGCGCATGAGTAGCCGTGCCGGCACGCAAAAAGCGTGGGTGACAGTAGGTCCCAAGTAGGTCCAGGCCAAACTTTGCGGCCGGGGCACATGACAGGGCGCGATGGGGTTACGTACGGAGAGGTCTGGTGGTGGGTGCATCTGATAAGGGAGAGACGCCATTTGTGTTGGCGATGGGAATGGGGAAGAGACGGAGGAGGAAGAGGAGGAGGAGGAGGAGGAGAAGGCGAAGGCGAAGGCGAATGTTGTGGACTGAATGAGAATCAGATAATCACGGCGCATGAACGTGCCTTGTGTGCAGTCGCGATAAGGCGTTGATCAGCAGCCGCAGACTTTCCTTTCTGGGCGCGCCACCGGCCGTGTCAAGGACTTGAATCGGAGCTGCGGATCTGACAGCGAACAATGGCCGGGTGCGATGTAAGGAGAGGCGGATGGACCCACAAACACAACCTAATACCCGCAAACTCTTGCCTTTTCCTCCCGCCCAGCCACTCCTCCCTGGCCGGTGCCTCCATGACCAGCCTCAACAACCTCCTCAACCCCGAGTCTTCCTACGAGTACAGTCTCCGGTGAGTCCATTCTCCTCCAGCTGCCCCTCTCTTCTCCTCCCCTCCCCTCCCCTCCCCACCGCTCACCCCGCCTTCCAGAGTCAAGCAGTCTCGCTCACCCAGTGGCAGCATCTCGTCCCCCAGAGAACATCAGTCAGACCGCACATCCATCCAGGAGAACTACTATGGCCAGAGCAACATCTCCATCACCCCCCACGAGCCACATCCCAACTGCCCCGATACCCTCGCATGCCTCCCAAACACAGACGGCAGGCCACAGCATACCCTCCCCGTTATCCTCCGCTGCGCCATCCTAGGCAGTCCCAAAAAGCGTCTGACCATTCGCGAAATATATGCTGCCATGGAGAAGAAATACCCCTACTACAAGACCGCAGGCCCTGCATGGAAGGTAGCTATCTCTGCCTCTCCCCGTCCCTCCCGTCCCCCTTCATTCACGCAATGGCTGACCTCCGGAGCTCAGCAATCAGTCAGGCATCATCTATCCCTCAATCGCCTATTTGAGCGGCAACCGCGGCCCGCCACCGACCCAGGCTTCGGCTCGTACTGGACCGTGAACCTCAATGCGCCCCCGGGCACGAAACGCCCGCGGAAACGCGGTCGTGCAAACAAGGAGGCTGCAGCTAACAGCGCTGCTGTTCCGCCCCCTCCAAGCATTCCTACAGCGCCCCCGCCTGAGATATCTCTACCCCCTCCTCCTCCGCCATTCCGAGGCAAAGCACAGGAGAAGACACCCGAGCTCAAAGACTATCATCCCCCTCCCATCGCGACCCTGCGGCCAGTCGACAGTCGGTCGTTCAGTCAGGTATCATCCCTGCGGCCAGGTGAGTACTATGACGATGACGATGACGACGAGATGGAGTGGGACGAAGAGGGAGGACGCATGTCGGACGAAGACTACGTGAGCTCCGACGAGATGCCGTACAAGTTCGACCCCCGCGCGTCTACATCGAGCACGCATTCCCTGACCAGTCCGCCAAACAGACCAGTGCTGTATGGAGCATTCTCGGGATATGCAAGTGCCGGTTACAGGGGGGCGGAGAGCCAGGATCCCGTGGCGGAGCGGCTCAAGATGGAGATGGCCGGTCTGCGAAGACAGTCCACAGACGCCGTCAATGCGTCGTTACGGATGTCGAGCCAGCTTGCTGATGCGCAAGCAGACGCGGCGCGGATGCGAGCTGCGCTGAAAGTGGCGGAGAGCCGGCTGGATGAGGAGATGAGGCGGCGGCGGGAGGCGGAACATATTGCGGAGGACGAAGCAAGACTCCGATTAGCAGCCGAAGATGCATTGCGTGCGTATCAACTGCAACGACGACCGCCAGGATACACATCTTCACGGCCTTGAGGCTCAAGCATCATGGCATGTCGTCAACAACATGCTGCCTTGTTAGACATTTACAGTACTGCTTCTATTATGTTGGGCAGGCCTTGTTATGCGATTTTTCCTTGTATGGGCCGTAGGTTATTGTATCCATTTTTCTGCTCCTTCTCCACATGTTCTACTACGTTCGAGAATGTTCTTTCAGAGCCCCGCTGTAACCTATCTGTGTACGCAAATTGGTTGTGATGCTTCCTGGATACATCATATCAAAATAAACAAGGGCAAAAGCGGCCGAACACCGGACCAGCGTATTCGGGGGGACAAGACCAGAACAAGGGAAACTGTCAGGATCCATGACTGTCGGAAATGACTAGCAGAGCGCGGGTGAACTGCCATGTCGGAGCCAACCTGCCTTGCGCGAGCGGTGCAACAGTCAGTCGTCCTGATCCCAAGCTGAGCGCACTCACGCGAAGCAGGGCCTGTGTTGCCCTCGCAGTTTGCCGGGAGCAAAGAAATCGCCCGCGGACAGCCACAGGAACGCGTCTCGCCGGAGTTATTTCATCTCAGAAACACTCACCGCTGCTCCGCACGGACGACCAGCCGCAGCTTTCTCTCGGAGCTCCGATCTGGGTCAGGCTCTTGTGGCTCGTACTCCGCACATGTCTGAGCCGGTAGCGGGTCGATCAGGCGGTGAGCTCACGAGAAATTAAAGACAAGCCCGACATGACTGATAAAGCCGTTCGCCAGTCAGCAGCACGGTGCGTCCAGGAGCCTGCGCGCTGGCCACATCACAGAGAACGTACTTCCCAAGTTCGATAGGCGCTGCTGATGGGCGCGCGGGCGTAGTGGCTCGACGCTGATGGACAACAAACGCAAACAACGCGCACCCAAACGTCTATTGAAAAAGTCGACATTGGCTCGTTCCTCATGGCGTCTACTGCTCGTCCCAAGCTCAAAACTGCGTATGTTCTCCTCCGCTTTCCATAACATGAAAAAAAAAAAACACCCTGAACCTCTTCCAGCTTCAAAAAGGCAAGGGTTATTGCCCCTCTTCATACTGAAGGCCCGGTCGCCGTCACCCACGATGGCACAAAGCTCTTCACGTGCGTGGGCGAGGAGGCTCTCATGACAGACGTCAAAGAGGGAAAGGAGATTTGTCGCTTTGCTGGTGTACGTATCCCACCTTGCCTAGTGTATTCGTCGCTTGTTTCACTCCAAATTTATCATCAGGACACCGAACCCATCACAGCGCTATGCATTACCCCCTCCTCTACCCACCTACTCGTCTTTACGTCCTCTCTCGCACTGCGTATCTATGAGATCCCGCCCTTAAACACACCACTCAGCAGGCCCGTCCACCCTCTCCGGGTCGTAGCCCGCGCACACGATGCGCCCGTGCATGTCTGCAAAGCGGACCCAACTTCTACCTATCTCGCCTCCGGCTCCGCCGACGGTGTCGTCAAGGTATGGAACATCCTCCGCGGGTACGTCACCCACGTCTTCAAAGGCCACGGCGGTGTCGTCAGCGCGCTCGCGTTCAACTATCCGTTCGATCCCTCTGCCGTCAATCGGGAAACGAAAATGCAGCTCGTCACCGCTTCGGTAGATACCCGTATACGTATCTTTGACCTGTCAGCTGCTGCAGCGAAGACCGGTGCGGCGCCAAAGCCGGAAGCGGTCCTTGAGGGGCACGTTTCCGTCCCGCGTGGGCTAGATGTGTCCCAGGACGGCAAATGGCTCGTCAGCGGTGGACGTGATTCGGTGGTTTTGGTCTGGGACATATCCGCGAAGCAGTCCGCTGCGCAGAAGACTAAAAGCAGCAAGGGCAAGGGAAAAGAAGCTGCCTTTTCCCCTTCACTTACCAAGACTATTCCCGTGTTGGAACGTGTGGAAGCTGTTGGGTTATTACGCCCTGACGAAGACTTGGCTGGAGCGCCGTCGGAAGCTGGTAAATTACGCTTCTACACTGGTGGTGAGAAAGGCGTTGTGCGGATATGGGACGCACGAGAGGGTGTTGTGCTATTCACGTTGGGTCACGAGCAGGATGAGGTTATGGAAGACCAAGAAGAGCAGAGGCAGATCATGGATAGCATGTACGTCCGCAAGCCACATTATAGTAATAATCGTGCTGATAGCCGGGACTCAGCTATATCCCGGCGACATCCACAATTATTTCTATTCACGCTGACCAAAACATCCTGTTCCACTCCCTCTCGTCACAGTCCCTCACGCGCCAGGTGATCGGATTCAATGACGAGATTGTTGACACAACTTTCCTCTCGCCATATCTTCCCCCGCAGGCGGGCCCCTCCTCGTCTCAACTCACGGACACGCATGTAGCGCTAGCGACGAATTCGTCCCTCATTCGCGTGTACTCTGCCTCGTCGCTGGATGCCCGATTACTCTCCGGGCATTCGGAAATCGTGCTCTGCCTCGACCAGGGTGCCGGCGGCCGCGTCCTGGCCAGTGGGAGCAAAGACCGCTCGGCGCGGATATGGGCGCCTGTACGTCAGTCCGGGGATGCAGGCGCCAGCGCGTCTGTACCAGAATGGGGATGTGTCGCGCTTTGTGAAGGGCATGCGGAGAGCGTCGGCGCGATCGCGATGTCTCGCAGAGCGGACGTGGATAGCCCTGGCGGAAAATTGCGCTTCATGTTCACTGGAAGCCAGGACCGGACCATCAAAATGTGGGACCTGTCTAATGTGCCTTTGGCGTATTGTAGGCCATCAAACAACGAAGACGGAGATGAAGAAGGCACAGAACGGGTTGTCAAGTGCAAGAGTCTTACCACGCACAAGGCGCACGATAAGGATATCAACTCGCTCGATGTCGCGCCTAACGATCGATTCGTAGCCTCTGGCTCGCAGGACCGCATGGCAAAGGTGTGGGAGATTGATTACATCATCTCTGGTGGTGCAGTGCGCGGCGAGGTGCGTCTGTTAGGGACATGCAAGGGACACAAACGCGGTGTGTGGTGTGTGCGCTTTGGACGCGCGGAGCGCGTGCTTGCGACAGGCAGTGGAGACAAGACAGTCCGGCTCTGGAGTTTGGACGACTTCACGTGCCTGAAGACGTTTGAGGGGCATACGAACTCGGTCTTACGCGTCGATTTCATTAATGCCGGCATGCAGATGGTCAGCTCCGCGAGTGATGGGCTGGTCAAACTGTGGAATGTGAAAGACGAGGAGTGCGCAGCGACCATGGATAATCATGAAGACAAGGTGCGTGTAGCTATACCTATCTGTGAGTCGGGAGGGTGCTGACAGCCTGTATGCTGATAGGTCTGGGCACTTGCAATCAGTAGAGACGAGTCCACCATTGTCTCAGGTGCTGCCGATTCGGTGGTCACCTTCTGGAAAGACTGTACGGAGGAACAGGAGATCGAGAAGGAGACACAGCGTGTTGATATGGTCCAGAAGTGTGTATTCCCATTCCACAGCTCGCCAACAATCTGGGATACTCATGGTGACTGTCTGTAACAGGGAGCAGGACTTCATGAACTACCTCGCTCTGCACGACTACCGGAATGCCATCTCCCTCGCGCTCGCCATGGACCAACCTGGGCGCCTCCTTTCGCTTTTCCGGAACATCCAATCTTCCACCTCCACTGCGAGCTCACCGGAACCGTCGCACTCTGGCCACCCCGCCGTCGACACCGTCCTGCGCACCCTTGCCGCGGGCGACCTTGCGCGGCTCCTGCGGTACATCCGCATGTGGAATGCGACCGCCAAGACGAGCGGTGTTGCGCAGCGCGTCCTGCACGCCCTGGTGAAGCTGCGTCCTGCGGGCGACATTGTGCGCGCGTTCAGCGAGGACGGCGTCCCGGATGTCAGCGTGGGAGTCTCTGAAGGTGATGGTTCGTTCTCGCTCAATATCACGCCCAAGGGTGCAGAGCGGGGCGCGACAGCGCTCAAAGACTGGGTGGAAGCTGTCATCCCGTACACGGAACGACATCTCGCGCGGATGGAACGGCTCCTGCAAGATAGTTATGTCGTTGACCATCTTCTAGGGGAGATGGACGACGGCATGTTCGATGATGTTGACAGCAATGTAGATGGCGCCAATGCAAGTATCATGACGCCTATGGATGTAGATAGGGCAGTAGAAGCTGGAGTGTAGTACATCGCGCTGTACAACTATGCGCCAAAAAGTATACGTACTGATCCTGTAATCATCACGCGCAAAATCTAGCAACTCATCTGATATGGTCAAATCTTGATACTAAATAGTAAGTGCTATATGTACATAAGTACAAATTGCTAGTCTGCGATACACAGAAAGCACGAGGAGCTAATCGTAGAGAATATGACAGAACGAGTCGGGCATACAATACAATGCAGATAGAAACTGGACATGGATACAGCGCGCAGGCAGATCAATCAATGAGGAACGGCGGAACGCTGGCAGTGACTCGCAAATCTAAAATAAATGTTCAGCGAAGATCATGTGGGGGCTGTAAAAGCTCAGGATAATGGCGGATGAAGGTCTAACAGCTGGAAGCACAATCCTAGAGACGCCGACCGCTTAAGCAAAGCGGACTTTCTCTCCCGGTCGGCCTTCAGATAGGAGTACAACAGCCTGTGCAAAATTAGCAACGTCTACAAGCAACGTAGAAAATCGACCTTACATATTTGCCGCTGATCTTCCAACCTGCTTCCTCCGTATCTAACTTCTCCGCAAGTACATCACCATCCGAACCCAGGCCGACGACGACATCGCTTTTGATGGTACGTAGACTGCAAATACGAGGAGCACCGGCTGCAGATGCCATCGGACCTATGGCGATCTCGAACTCAGTCGATGGTGGAGCAGCACAGTCGTAAGTCAGCTGTGAATATAGTTAGCAACTATAAAACGAGATCTGAGCAGAATAGGCCGGCACTCACTTTACGATGATTCAGATCACCTTTAAAGATGACGAGGTCCGAGCGAGAAAGATGAAGGAACAAGTCGGGCGCTTCGCTATGGAGGTCCCAGTAGGTGTACCCCGTACACCAAAACGGATGCTGTTCATAAATCCATTTGCCTTCCTTTTCGTATTGCTTGAATCATTCAACTTGGTTTAGAAGATCACACGGGTACTCGACGGGCCATTTACTCACCTTCCACCTTAAGCCAAGTCTCCGGAGACTCTCCATTTCCTCGTCTGTTGCCTTTGGGAATAAATGCCCGTAAACCATTGAGTTGAGAAGCCAGTTCCAATCCTTCTTTGTGACGTCCGACACAAACCAGGGATAGCGCTTGCCATGGAAGCGGACCTCTTTCGCAAGCCCGCTCTGAATAAGAAAGTCCGCTGTACCAATACGGTGAATATTCAGACATTGAACCAACAAGTTCGCAACGTACCATAAACGCAATCGCAATACAACTCAAAACCGGCATTGTCCAGCACGAAGTCAATTCGTCCACCCGTATTTGTTTTGAGATTTTTCATTGTCTCCCACAAACGCGCCATGTCGTTGCCCAAAATATTTTTCTCTGTTGCAGCGAGGTGTTCACCACCCGTCGACTGCAAGGATTTAATCTGCTCCTCCGTCATGTTGATTAGTAGCGAAAGGTCAGTGGAGTTGCCCCAAAGGCAGACTACAAGGATCAGCGTTAGTGATAAATGATAGGCCTGTAAAGTGAAAGGCGCACTTTGCGTTAGCTCCATAAACATAAGACGCTCCGCCTCGAGCTTCTCAGCATCCGACAAACCCTCCTTATGTTTGAACGGCTCCAAGAAACGAGTCGAGAGCTCGAATACGGCATCACCAGACCGAGAGAAAGTGTCGCACTAGTAGTGAGTGAGTGAGTGACGCTTGTAAGATACAAAACACGAGACCAGCAGCGAGTTAGAAATACATACCTTTTGGCGGAAGAAAACGTCATAATGTTGCCAGTACTTGCTTACACTGAAGCACTCGCGCAGACGTCGATACTTGTACGCTTCCGCGAATAGCCACGGCGCGTTCATGAAATCCTTGCCTGTGAACAAAACACGGTCACGCGTCAGTGATGATGCTTTCACGCGTCCAGAACAACAGGGGGACGATCGTCCCAATCGGGTAATAAAATTGCTCAATTGGCTCAACACTCTCGCGCGGGAAGGAGCAGAAAACATCCCAACCACATACCTTGGAAGTACTTTGCAATTTCTTTGTTCCAGAGTGCGACGTCGGCCTCCCCATCGTCAATAATAGGCCGAAGGCGTGCCTGAGACTGCAAATCTTCCTTCAATTTATCCATGCGGCTTATACATTCAATAAGGTCAGTGACCCTCTCTTCCTCAGATTCTTGGTTGAGAGTTTCGACGACGTCGTCAATGGCTTTACTCAAGATGGTGGGAAGACGGTGGCCCATAGTCGCGTAGGCGAAGGAGTAGCTGTTGCGGGGTCAAGCTCAATAATCAAGATATTAAGAACGACAAGTACGAACGTATGATAGCCACGGAAGGCGGGCCATGGCGGATTGTTGGGGTCAATCTAGATATGGATGGTGAGTATTCCCCGAAGTACGCGCAAAACAAAAGGACGAGTAAGGCTTGTATGTGAACAAGACATAGTTGGCGCATATATGCGCTTTGTGTGCTACTCAACTCTGTCCCGAGCGTGCACCACTCACAGAAGACGGGGTTCTTGGATAGACAACCTTGATATCCTTCTTGCTGGGTAGATGAGAAAGGGTGAGGGACATTTTGTTGGGCATGCCCTTTGTCTTGGTGGGCTCGTTGGGCGGCGGGGCAGCACCATTGGGAACAACGGAGTTGGGCATGCTGTATTTAGCGTCTGTATCCGTAGGAGGAGTGGGAGGGAAGTAGTCAGTCATCGCTTCACCCATCGTTTTGAGAAGGAAGGGATGCGAGAGGGAGGTTGGTATATATGCAGCTGGTACAAAGGGACGGGTTGCAGACGAGAGGACAAAGAAAACCACGCTGGGAGGCGGGAGAGACGACGGACAAACCTTTATGTACGAGAAAGAGGGGCGCGGCGATTGCGCGAGAGGCGGATGTCGGACGATGGCAGCACGGGGACAGACGAGAAAGACTCGGACGGCGCTGAAGCGATCTGCCATTTCGGGCGTCCTTAAACAACTTTTAGACTCTGACGTCAATCGCCGCCGGGTTATCGCATGTGGGACACTCCATCCCGGCCGAGCAGGCGGCCCCGGTGCCAAAAAAGGGAATGGCGGTGCCGTGGGAACAAGAGTGATCAGATAAGGCGAGGCCGGACGGCGCTGCTTCCCGCGCTTACCTCGGGCGCTCCTAGATAATCGCCAAAAATTACTCCCCCACTTTCCAAGCCGCCGTCTTCGGTCTGCTTAGCTCCTCGCCTCCAATCTATTCACAATCACATCTCTTTGAGATGCCACTGCGCACAATCTTGAGCACGGCTCAGAGTGAGGCTTAGTCGCCAAGCAGCTAGATCATATCGCAGAAGTTGCAGCGAAATGACACACCGCGTGCGGCATGGCGTTGTCCTTCCTCGCTCCACTGTGAGTAAATACCCAGAGTAGGGCTTGCAATTACGCAAACACATTATTGTTACACCGCCTGTGACGTCGCTCATTCACTGCCTCAGAGTTCCACCCGTCTCCTTCTTCCTGGCCAGCACAAAAATATGCCGTCTCCAACACCTTGGTCTGGCTGATTGTGTCCTTGAATCGAGCCACTTTCAGACACGGAACCTCGTTGATCCGCGGCGATCTGACATGACGAGCAAGGGTCATTCATCGGTGTCGACCTGGACATAAATTTCCTCGCCATTGCCTCTTCTGCTGGGTGTACTGGCTATTCCCAAGTTCTACTTCTGTCTCGTTACGTGATTGTGCAGTGAGGTAATGATATCCCGTACAGTATCCGTTCTTGTCGTTTAGTTCAGAGTGTTGCCTGCTGACGTCTTTCACTATGCCGGATAGGGTAGCCTGTACTCCTGCCAAGGTTCCGGGAGTGTTCTAGGGGCGTGAAGGCGACGACAGAGAGGTAAGTACATCAACGGTCATTACGGCAATTGGAACTGGACCGTTCGGACAGTGTAATGCTCTGCGTGATTGCATCGAGTCTGGTGGCAGATAGACCCTTCACAGTCTGCACAATCTTGTTGTTCACCAGTAATGCACTTTCCAATCGCTCTCTTTTTGCTTGCTTTCTTCCCTGCTACTCCTGCTAAAGATCCGACCGCGAAGAACTTTGTTCTTTGGGGCGCCATCATTAAAGCGGTGATTGCAACATGCAAATTACGAAGTACCTTCTCAGCAGCCCAAGCCCCAGCTGACAATGCCCTCATGTCTCGTATTGCTCTGTTATGGAATCACTGTGAGTTGTGCACGGCATCTGTAGAATTGGAGTCAGCACCAATCAGGTTGTGCGCCATTCTATTACAAAAAACGGCTATTCAGCTGCCGCTGAATCCCGCCATCACGAGTTCTTGACTTTACGGCGCTGTATTTACATTTTTTTCGTTCAAGTGCTTTTAAAATCTGCGTATTTCTAAATGTCAACAGCGAACCTTCAGTCTGGTCGCTGCAAGATCGCTGTTACAGCGCCAAGGTCATTCCGCCGGCGAATACAGCTCCGGTGCGTCTGTGGTCCTGTATGCCCACGATCATACAACCGCATACAGTACCACATACGCGAAGTTGGAAGGTGCGGAGAACTAGAGCGAAGCAGCTTCGTTGCCCCTTGCACCTGTTTGCGATGCCCCTGCGTACCACGTGTCCCCATACGATGCGCTTAGCTCAGTCATGCGACCCTACTTCACTTGCGAGAATCCTGAATTCTAACCGGAAGAGAGTACGCGACGGCATTCACTGTGCGGCGCGACGGCCGATATCGCTCGATCAGATGTGGGCGACTCAATGGCAGTCACCCATAGAAAAGGCGATAGTGAATTTCGCTACACAAAAGGTCATCCAGAAAAACTGTAAGCGTTTCCCCGACCATCTTGTCAGAGTCTCTCGGAAGAGTACCCGAAATACATGGATCCTGATTTGTCCCGTACAGTGAATACAGCGCAAGCGGTTCCTAGCTCAGAGCAGACGCATGTATCCCTTTCCGTACCATCACCTCTTCATGTCTTGCAGCACCAGCCTTGACCAGCTCCAAACGACAATGATAATCTTATCGTCGAATGGGGCCCCTCGATCGCTTGATAACTGTGGAGAGCAATAGTGGGGCAATTGAGTTCGAGAAGTTGTGGATCAGCTGGGGCGTTTCGAACAGCACTAATGTGCACCTGATTGCATGGTGATAGCGCGGAGGTGATAGGTCCGCGTTACGATGAGGTGTGTGCGCCATTAGAGCCCTCTGCCTAGTACTTCGTCGACATGGACTGTTTATAGTATCCGAGCCGCGCCCTCGGAGGCCGGTGGTCGGAGCGAGCTGGTGCAAACGTCCGGTCGTTTCTGATTGATTCGAGTGCAGCTGAGGCGGCAGGAGAAGTCGAAGAAAGCGCCCTCGTTGTAGATGTGCGGGTATCAAATTCCGAGGATATTCGGCGTGAACCTACCATCGCCGCGGTACACGTCACACCGGAAACACAGGGCCAAGGATCGGGTGAGGATGCAGGTGTTGACGCACCAACCTCCCGATGAGCTGTTCAAGTTGTTTTATTTGTGCAGGATACTGGGGGACATGTTTGATACCTTGATCCGACAGGCATGACAGTGGCACAGAACGACTCATCGCACAGACTTTCCGGATCTTGTGTCTCCAGCTGACTTGTGCACGGATGTGTGTTGTCTCCGTGGCCACCCTCATGCCAGCTGGCTGATTACTCGAGGGAAACGTGGGCAAGGCCGTGTCACTGTCCCGAATGCGTCCCAGATAAAACGCGGTCACGTGTCTGACGCGTCTTAGATTTGTCCGAGGGACAAATCTAAGACGCGTCGCAATCCAACCTTGAAGGCGATTTCAACTCCAAAACGGTCCGTTCTCTCCATGTAACAGTTAATTCAAGAATGTATTTTAATGTGGATATGTCTGCACAGACTCTTCCACGAGATCTAAAGAAGTGCTTCATTCTGGCGAGATGATACTGGTCGTGTAAAAGGATTCGTCGAGGCTATTTACAAGTGATTATTAATACCTAAAACCAGGGAATCTACGAACAGCGCTCAGAGCAGCTGTGGCTCTCGTCCGTTGACAGGATTGTTTCCCACCTTCGTATCCTTCACGCGTCACGGTGTCGACTGTCTCCTGCTACGTCATGTTTCACCCCTCTGACGCACATCTCATATAAAACCTTCGTCTCTCCCAATGCGCGCCTCGAACCCCTTCGTCACTGTCTTCGTCGTCTGCAGTATCTCTTCCAACTCGCGTATTTCAAGCCATGGCTGATCAGATTGTTCACTCTACGAACGTGCGTACTGACGCAATCCATGCACTCTGACTGTACGAGTCGTCTCAGCCCCGCGAAGATATCTCCATAACCGGCCAAGCCGGATACACCGGCAAGGCAGCCACCGACCGTCATGGAGAGGGGGTGGCGGAGTCGTTGAAGCAGAAAGTCAGCGAAGCTATCCATCACATTAAGGAGAGATCCAAAGAAGAGGTAAGCATTTTATCCCTCCAATACATCGTGCTCTGAATGATAGTTTGGCTTAGTGAGTTCACTTGTTGTCATGGGGTTGGTCGATAGACGTTGACTCTTTGCAGGCGCGAGTTAGATGATATATCTGACGAGGTAAGGTGTCTATTCTTCCACCTTGAAACACAAAATCATAGAATACTTTCAGTGAGTATAACCGCCGTGATCATGGCTCTCATGCTGAAGAGGCCAGGGCATTCGAAGACAAGTATTAGGGCATGACGACTTTCCTGATGAATTCGGTGGACCCGTGATGTAGTTCATTCCAAGGATGCAGGCATCGAATTCATCTTTGTCAATGGTTTCTGATTATTCTAGCTTCGCGTCCCCTCATGTACCTCCGAATGACGCCGTCAATGTGCTACATGATCACACTTCTACAGAAGCTCTAAGGCTGCGTGACTTTCCGCTGACTTCAACCACTGACGTCAAGCTTTTAATCACGCAATATTTGTCTAACCAAAGCTATGTATATGCACTGACTGTATCGTTATACTGCCGGAGAACGCATCTGCGAGAACCCGATGAATCACGATAGAACTTGTGCAACCGAGTAACCCTTACAGGAAAGGAAATTAGATTTCCTATTCTGGCGTTGTGGATGCTGAGCAGACGCCCAGGCATGCCAATATGAAATGTGCTTTATCCATATGAAAAACTGTAGGGCGTGGCCTGGAACTAGAAAACCACTTTATCGAGTCAAACGCTGAAACCTCATTCCGAATTTCGGCATACATTCACAACACTATGAGGCGTACATTGGGTATAACCACCATGTAAATCGACAGTAGCAAGCGCACAACCAGAGGATTTACGATCAGTGTTCCATATCGTATGTTTAGTAGTGAGTTCTTAACTACCATTAGAATTCGTTGTCCGGTCCAGCGTGAGTCTAGTCGCTGCTAGACTTGGGCGGGTAAGCGATTCCCTCCGAAGAGCAAGAGCCGGCCTCATATGCGTCTGAGATGGTCGCGCAAGACAATGAGCACCGGCTGTAGAAGATATAACACTATGGCACGTACCGATGGCAATGAAGTCCCCATTCTCCAATGGGCCCTGGAGATTGAACCAGTATTCAATTTGGTACAGGGTGTTGTCATCGTCACAGTCGAATGAAGCGGTGACCTATGATCCCCCAGTGCCGATTTCGTCAAGTGTCCTAGAGCACTTTTGAGAGATACTCACGCCAGAAGCTTGCTGAATCGCGCTCTGGAGCTCGTCCAAGGTGAAGGTGCGATCGTTGGTGGGCGTGATGCCGCCCTGCTCGAGCCAAGAGTACGTCGGTAACGTCTGTACACGCAGTCAGTAAATGCAAAACTATCAGAGAGGAGCGGTGGATATACCTGAAATAGGGTGACTACGTTCTCGAAGAAAGCGACCGCCTGGCGGGATGACTCGTGTCAGGAATGAGCCACAATTGATACAGATCGTCACTGACATTAGCCCCGGTGGTACTGTCGGAGAAGCAGGACGACGCCAGGGTTGTGTAGCAAGTTCCGTGCGCAGCCCATTCATGCTAAGATACAATGAGGCGACCAGTTTAGCTTGGCCGATTAAAATCAGCGCACCTCCCAAAAGTCCTCGTTTGACTCGTCGTCACTGATCCAATACTATCCAGAGCACGTTTGAGACAAATATTGCAAATACAGCTGAAGCAGCATTTTCTCACCGTTTGCATATAATCCAAAGTATCGGACGCTCCTTGGTCCTGGAGCAGCTATAATAGGCGAGATCAGCACATCATTCGGTACGGCGTGTCGCAAGACATGCACCGTGGTAATATCCTTGTACTCAGTTGAGTAATCACAATACTCCGAGTATGAGCCGTCACAGCTGCGAGCAGCATTAAATCCATCCGTCACAGCGTAGCCCACTGCTGTCCCACCCACCTGTTCGGCCATAATCCTGTCCCCCCGTCAGACAATGCGCAGCGGGAGAACCTAGCTAGTGGTAAAGCTTACCATGGATCGTCCAGCTGTCAGACGGGCCTGTCGACGGGTTCGTGTCCCAGAACTATTCATGCGTTAGCCCCGCTGTCAACGAGATTCGTTTACGCGCTGTAACACACCTGAACTTGCTGAAGCAGACCCTACGAGTCCAGTGCGGCGATTGTCAGACAAGACTGCAGCTACTGGATCACGAGAAGGGAAACGCACATTCCCTTCAAAACAACACGAGTCCGTCTCAACAGTCGTATTTTGGCACGATGTAGGTGCAGAGGCGCTGCAGCTAGAGCTCTGCCTAGAAGATAAGCTGAGACTCCCGGGAGATAGCATTGACCTTCTGGCCGAGGTGGCGCCGGTGAATGCGCTAGCAAACAAGATGAAAGAGGTCAACATCTTGCGTATCGTACGGATCCTTCAGAGTCGTTCGTTGAGGTGTGGGCTTTGGGCTGCTGCGCCTCGACGGGGAAATTAGGAAGCCCCAATAAATACATACAGCAGAGAAGGCAGGTGGAGGGTCAGTTCCATGCTCCAGATGGATACCGGCAGTGCGAAGACGGGAAGTGTTGATGGTGACAGTGTGCACACACGTTCTCAAAATGTCTCACAGACATCCGAGCTTGTGGACCATGCGTTGTGTTACCTCCAGGTCCTGGTATGGAAGATCGCTGGAAACGGCAGAAGGATGGCGACGAGCTGGGAATGGGCAAACTCCGGTCCCGCGAATCCTCCGCTGGCTGCTCCCAAACGATGGAGGATGATTTACGCACGCAGCAGCATGGACATGACCGCTGTACGGCAGATGTAATCAGAAAACTAGCAGCACAGACAATACAGAGAACGATCGCTCTGACAGCGGCTGAGAGATTAAAGCACGGTGCATACGTGAGAAGAACAAACATAGAGCACTGGCATGAGGTCGACGTTGTGGCAAGCGTGCGGATGCTTTTACGGACCACACAGTCCGCCAGGCGCGGGCTCAGCGGCCGAGCCCATTCGATACGGCATCGCTCGGCACCATATGAGACATCTGAACTCCCACCTTCACGCTTGCTGCACATGTCCTTCAATTTGACAGTCTCTGCAATGCTGCCATGCATCTTCCAGAATCCATAAGATAGAGCGAGGTATATACAAATACTCATCAACGTGCGTCTGGACAGATAGCCCAGCTATCTGCCAGACATCTTGATCAATCTCACTAGTGAATCTATTCGCAGTCGCCATGAGTCCCCATACACGAACCCAACCAGACCACTGATGAAGTCCCTGCAGAGGAATTAAAGCGAATTTGAGACCTGTCATGGAAGTGTCACATACCAGCTTCGCCCAATAGAAGGAATCGGGTAATCCACCGGTTTTGGTATCGTTGTCTGCACTGCCCAAGCGAAACGGTCAACGACAATCGCTTTTGGGTTCGTCAATGACCGCAATCCCTCAGGTCCTCCTACAACACACGTGCGTCAGCATTTAACGCTCAGACAAGGGCACGAACGTGCGTACCGAATCGGCCATATCCGCTGGACTTTGTGCCACCAAACGGCAAATCTTGACTGTAAAGTGGCTGAAGTCAACTAGAGTTGCGGTACATCTTGCTAGCTACTTACTTGAGCTAGAATAAATATCAGCTTAAGATTCGGGGATTCACCCAAGTGGCACTCACATAAAAAACGCCAAAGTCGTTGATGGACACCATGCCACATTCGAGTTGTCGCGCAAGGTTGACACACTGTTCCTGCTTGGGCCCAAACACACTTGCTCCAAGGCCATATCTGGTACCATTCGCAATCGCGACAGCTTCCTCAAGCGTGTCGTATTTCATCAACAGCGCAACCGGTGCAAACACTAAATATTCTCAATAATCATATCAGAACCGCGTAGCATGCAAGATCCACTCACATTCTCGCTGTGCGATGTCTGATTCTGGATGGACTGGCGAAACAAGTGTCGGATGGAAGTAGGAACCATACTCCATATAGGGGTGTTCGTATCGCGTTCCACCCACGACATCTAAACCAGAATCTTTAGCGACACGGACCAACAATTCCGTAGCTTCTACTCTTTCCGGGGAGATCATCGCGCCAACGTCCGCCGTAGAAACAAAGCCATCGTTTGGGTTTGACAATGTGGAACCAACACGGAGGTCCTTGACGCGGGCGACGAGCATAGCGTGCAATTCATCATACTGTGAAGAATGGACAAGTAACCGCTCGATCCCTATGCAGTTTTGTCCTGCGTTCTGGCTGTGTGTAGGAATGAGTCCAGGACCTATCTAAGTAAAGGAAACTCGTACTAAATCCCGCGCATCCAAATACTAATCCATTGCTTGAGATCTGTATCTGGCATGACAATTGCGGGGTCCTTGCCGCCAAGCTCCAGCGTCACAGGAATGAGATGTTCAGTTGCCGCGATAGCAACCTCTGAGGATGTCAGCAGGGCAAGCCTAGCCAGTCAGATGATTGAAGTACCTTTCGTCCCACTTCCTCTGAACCAATGAACGTAATGTGCTTGATCAACGGAGATTTTGTCAAGGCCTCCACTTCATCAGGATAGCAGCGCACTAACTGTGGTGGATATGAAGGCACTGCAAAGCAAGCAAGAGAAGTAAACTCACCTGAACCAGCTCAGGGTCATGTCCAGAGACTTCGAGACATTGCTTTATGGCACCGACAAACCAATCTGTAGACCAAGCGACATGCTCGGAACATTTCAATACGACCGCATTACCGGCAAAGAGAGCGGAAAGAATAGGCGACCATGCGTTGTGTAGTGCTACACCTAAATCAGACTGTGGGGCTCATTACAATGATCGGAGACCACGAACGATAATTCCAAGACACTATAGCCGCAACCACGCCTAACGGCTCATAACAGACATATGACTTTTTGTAGAACATCAAGAGGCTGCTCCTACGTGATTCAGGACGCAGGTACCGTTCGCCATGATTGATTAACCAGTCCATTTTAGCGCAGGTCGTCAGAACCTCGCCAAGTGCGGCATCGAGCACTATGAACTCGACACCTTAGATGGACCATACATGGTAGCAATCGTAGATATACTGACTGGTCTTTCCTGTGTCCCGACATGCAACTTTTGCACACGTCTCTTGGTTATCGACCAGCCATTTCTTCAAACTCCGAACTACGCGTCTTCGATCTCGGAACGACGTGTTTTTCCAGCGCTTTTGGGCTTCCGCAGCTCGATAAATTTTCGCAGTGGTTTCCAGCGAGGTGTCCGCCAAAACGCAATCAAGATGAAACGAGGTAGCAGGATCAAAACAGGTGATATATCTCCGTTCAGGCATATACATTGACGGTCTGATTTCTTCAAATAACAAATGTGATTCCAGTGAAGGATTGGGTATCTTGTGGGCCTCAAATTGGGGGCCGACTGGCTACAGGTATCTGAGTAAGCTTTGGGACGAAAGTGAAGGGGAAGGCGCGTACTTTGGGGGCAGGCCATCGAAAGGGCACAGCGCGGTTGTGAACGGTTTGAAAGCGATTAATGACAAGCCAGATGCCAAGAGCAAAGAATATAGTCAGTAGCCAAAATACGTCAAACCCGCCGTCGTCGTCGCCTGAATATGCCATAATGAAGTCGTGAACGCGTGAATGACCGGAGGATCGTCTAGAGAACAATGCAAAGTTGATTTCTCGTCCCCGTGTCCGCGTTGTGTGTCCATGTTTGCTGTAGTGGCACATTCGACTAGCGCCCGCTTAGCCAAGCCGAACGTCATTCTGCTCTTTCAGCCACCACCACCTACTTTCTGCAGTGACCTGCTATCCGCGACAATGTCGAGCAGAGAGCCAATGTGGTTTTGTCATGAGGTACGTTCTCATGTCTTTCTTATTGAGAAGTCTACTCATGTTAGAGTCTGGATGCAGTGCCACGCTGAGATGAGACCACTCATGGTTGGTTGTCTTCTCACCATGCGGGTGAGCTGCAGTGACCATCTCACAGGTTCCAGATCCGCATTGTGCATCTTGCAATGGTGCTTTTGTAGAAAAGGTGGATTGTTATAACATTTCCCTGTCTAAGCTCTCACAGTCGATGTCCAGCTGGAGAATCCCGATGATGATCCCCGAGCGTTCCAGCACGCGCACGATGGATTTGATGACGATGCTTTGCCTGAAAATATGGACGGTTTCTTGGGTTTGTTATTTTGCTGCTAATAGCAGGACATCTGCTTCGATCTCACGGATCATCTCCAGCTGGTCTTCGTTCGCTCATGCGTGGTCCTGGCGTCAATCCGTCTTCAGGATCTCCACAAGGAATCCCTCCACTGGGTTCCACACGCTCTCAGCCAGGGAGTCCAACCGGGAGACGTGACCGAATGGGCTTGGTATGCAGATTGATTTCTTCAGCCTTGATAGTCTAATTCGAGTGCAGGGAGAAGGTAGCGGGATGACCATACGAATCCAGGGATCCCCCGACGGTCGTGCTCATGCAATGTTCATCAATGGGTCATCGCGCAGAGATCATGTCTCACCACTCTTTGGAGAGTGAGTGTTCATTCCTACCGAATATGCGTATTCGTAACGTCATCCTCCAGCTTCATCTCAAGAGGTGGGGAGAGCCGATCTAGTCGAGACGACCAAAACACTATTCATGGACCATTGATGGCACAATATCTTCTAGCGATGCTTGGCAGTCGACCTGGACAGAATGATGACTCCTTGAATGATTTACTTGGCTCCATGTTCGGCATGCCTGGTGGTGCTGAGAATGGCCGGTGGGGAGATTACGTCTTCAACCAAGAAGGTGGCGCATCTCTCCCTCTTTTCTCGACGATGTCGTCGTTAACTAGAGTCGTAGCTTTGGATCAGATTATCACTCAAATTATGGAGAGCTCGAATGCCAGTGCTCCTGTAGCTGCGACAGAAGCAATTATGGAGAATCTTCCGCGAATAGTACTGGAAGCAGGATGTGAGAGTTTCTTCATTTGGGTTTAATCTGGCGCAGTGACAGAAGTGATCCAGCTCAATTGCTGGAGAAGGATTGCGCCGTCTGTAAAGAACAATTCAAGTTAGAAACAGAAGATCCTGACGAGCAGGTGGTAGTAACACTACCCTGCAAACACCCTTTTCACGAGGGCTGTATCATGCCGTGGTTGAAGTCTAGCGGGACGTGTCCGGTGTGCAGGTGAGTGTGGTCTTCAATCTCCATGACATCACTTAAATATGTTCAGATACCAACTGGTCCCACAACCTGAACATCATACACCGGGTCCTGGTGCGTCCGGCTCAGGATCAGGCCGACCGTCGAGTCCCAACAACCCAAGACAGCGACCTTCATCACCTGGTCGTGGAGCTCAAGGGGGGAGTGGCTTGTTCAATTTATTTGGCATTGGTGCTGGAGGAGGTGGCTCCAACGGTGGTGCGACTCACACCACAAGGCGGCGTACCCAGGATGCCAATGACCCCGAGTCCCACATTCCCGGCGGTTGGGGGGATCACGTCGATTAAATGTGGGGTTTGCTGCGACTATGGGTCCACTCAGGTAAGTTGTTGTAGACATAGACCCTAATTCTATTCTGTACTCGTGTATTTGGATATTGGAAGCGTAGCTTGATAGTATTGTATGCATCTCATTCTTGATTGTATGTTAACGTTCTTTCTACTTATCAAACGTCAACGTCAGGGTCAATCCTGAACGTTTGAATATCCAAGCCCAGCTTGCGGTGTTTGTGTTCTTGCCCTGATCTCACCTGTTGGTACGTCTTGTATGCTTGTGACCTACTGCACTCGCGTTGGCCAAGACAGGAGGCTGGATTTATCAACACGAAGGCGGCATCCAACAATAATATACACACAGCTGCTATAGCTAATTTGGGCCGAATCCGTAATCTCACAATGCGCATGCGCACCTCCGCGAAATCTAGATCTCAGTCTTGATGATGCACCATCCTCCACCATAATATGCTTCTCTCTGGGCGGGTCCGCGCCAATGACCAACGCGGCAATGTGCTCACACAAGCATTGCTATATGGAAGAGAGGTTTCTCGTGTTGACTCGGGTCTAGCCAAATCCCTACGGCGTTCGGTGCTCTAGCAGGCATTGTTCAAAACCAACCTCATACAATCCCATTTACAAAATTTAAGCAAATATCACGATAGTACACATTGGTTTTGGCATCCGCAGTCCCTCAGACTCTCGCACGTCACCTAAAGCATCCTAGTCACCAGCCCAACACCACAGGGAGATTAAGCTCAATTGGTGGTGGCGTAGGTGTACGCAGTCTCGGCGAAACCAACTTGGGAGTTGCCAGTGTCGAAGACAGAGTAGTAACGCTCGAGGAAGGTGTAGCCATTGATGAAGTCGAGACCCTCACCGCTCGGGGTGCCGATGTTGTTGACGATGAGGTAGACGTAGTCACTGCTACCCCCGATGGCGCTGTTGAGGGAGCGCTATAAAACAGATCGTGAGAATTGGAGATGGTGGGTGCGAGAGTAGTACTCACGGGCCAGATCTGAGCGTTAGCAGTGAACTCGAGGCTCGACTGCAAAGAAATAAGTGAGAGCTCGTATGATCACTTCAGGTATTACTCACGCCGCCAATGTTGAAGTACAGGCTCTCAAGGTTGTCGTACTCAGATGTCGAAAGACGAAGCAGACCGGTGTCCTCATCCTCAGTAGCGCCAGTCGCCGACTGGTATTTGCTGTAAGCATCTGTGTAGGTTACGTATATATCAGTATTATGAAAGATTACAATCTGTCAAACAGTACTCACTGCTGGCGATCAAGACGAGGGTGGTACCAGTGTCAACAATACCAGCAGTCTCAGACAGGATCGTGGTGTCGCTGCCATAAGTGATCTCCTCATTGATACCCCAATAGTAACTGGCCGGGGAGGTGGTGGTAAGGGGGCTGTGAAAGAGATCAGTCTCTGGCTGGCGGCAAAGTCATTATAAGATACAGACGTGTAGGTGATGGCGCCGGTATACTTGGATGCATCGGTGCCGCCGAAGGTGAGCTCACCATTGGCATCACTTTCAGAGGTGGTGGGAGCGAAGAAGACAGAGACGAGCTCCTCGGCGATGGTACCCTGCGTGTATAGGTTCTGAGTCACTGAAAAGGGCTCAGTGACACAAGCAAAGGATCGATGTGCAAAAGTTTCATACCGGTCGGGACCTCGTTAGTGTTGGAAACAGTGTCCTCTGTAAGATCCTCCGGGCCAATACTAGAAGACACGAAACTGATTAGCTTGTTCTTTCCCAAATTCCCAAATACATACCCAATGATGCCATCGACACCATCGAACCCTTCGGAGGAGGATGCGACACCGAAGGACTGGTCGGTGACAGTCAAGCTACCGCCTATGGTGATGTCGCCAGTATACTCGGTGCCCTCGAACTCGCCAGAGCCGTAGCTGACCTCCTGAGGGAATATGAGAAATATCCCTGCAGAGGATGTGCCAATCACATACCACAGAGTTTCCGGTGGATGTGGTACCGGAGGACTTGACAAACTTCTTGTCAGCACCGACCCAGGTATTGGAGGAGCCGGTGTCTACTATGAGGGTGTCTAGTGCGGTGATGCGAATATGAGTCAACTCATTCAATGAGCATCAAGATCCGATCGTAGACTTACAGTCGGTTGAGCCAATTGTAACCTGGATGCGGCATTAAACGGATTAATGGATGAGTTCCATTGCAAAGACGATGGAGTATCGAATACGTACGGTGACGACGTAGTCTTCTGCCTGGTTCGTCGCTGTGACATCTTGACGCGATTTCAGGTCACTGCTTCCACGGCTCTTCAGGAACTGTGCGCGGGCCTGGTCGCGCGCAAGGACGTTAGCCACGCCGGTCGAGCTCGTCCGCTTCGCGAGAGGGAGAGTGACCCTGCCATTGCGGGCCTCGAGGGGGATGGCCGCAACAGTGAGGGCAAGGACAAGGGTCGCGAGGAGAGAAGAGCCGAGGGCCATGGTAGTACTGTGGGTGAACAGATAGAGCTTGGGTGCTGGGAATCATTGTGGAGCACAAGCCTCTTTTATATGCAACCACGGTCAAGAAAGAAGCACGGCAATGTCGAATACTGTACATATGCCGTGCATGACTTGCACAGACATACCAGTCGACAGCCGCGTGGTAGTGAGACCCCGGGCGGCCGAGAATAGCATTGAGAAGATGAGCTGTTCCAAGGAAGGCTTGTGCGACTGTTGTGCGCAATGGCATCGCGGCATAGCGCTAGCAGTAAGACGGTTGGCCGGCGCTGGGAATTCCGGAGGGCTTCTGCGCAACCATCTGGGCGACGGCAGATGCTTACGATGGAAGCATGTGCAGCATGCGGCGGGAAACTGCGAGATAAGACATAGGAATCGTCTGGAAATTAGTCCACACGCAACGACTCAATGTATCCGACCTCTGATCGCGCTACGGCTAATGGGTCGGCACATTGTACAACAGTCTCTCCCGCCATTAAGCTCACGCGTCCGAGCAAGCAGTATGCTAAAAGGTGGGGCGATAAGACCTAGCAAGATCCCATCATATGCTACCGCCACACGTGCGGGCTCGCATCGTTCATAGCAGATTCGCCCGCACTACGGACATCCCGAGGTTGTCCTGACGGAGATGGCTTAGTGGGTATCAAAACGCGTGGAATCCGGATTCTAGTCCAGATGCGCATGCACCGGAGTATGGCACGAATAGAAGCACAACTGACGCACCACATGCTGTTTGTCGCCGCCGCCGGGAGGTTTGAATCAATTCGGTATTTTAGTGGCTTCGAAAGATGTCTGGAATCAAATTGGGGTCTGGGGGCAAGTGCCATACCCATCAGGCGACCGTTCACTGTAGGCAAGGAAGGAAGTGAGAGCGTTGTGACTGGCATCTTAGCGATGTCAGATAACCATGCGCTTCACTGCATGGGCAGCATATGCATGTCCCACTGAGAGCTAAACACATAACAGGCTCGTACCCAGCCGTTCCAACTTTTGAACTCCGAAAGCAGCTCCTTTTCAGCAAGGATGAACGAAGACAGTGAAGACGTGTTCCCAGTCGCGGACAGCCTTCGAGTCTTGGGCAGATGGCCGTCCAGCCACGACCACTGACAGACCATCGTGCAACCCTGATGCAGCGTGACATTGGTGCACTGGCCATGGCAACTTTCATTTGCAAACGCACGACTCTATAGAGACTCAATCACGTGGACTTGATGTACACAAGCCCCGATGATCAGCGTTTTGGCTCTAGTGCTGTCTCCGATATTCTGTCCAGCCGCTCCAAGATAATCCAACAAGTCGACTCGGCTCTGCATGCACATGGCCCGCACAAACCCGCAATAACTCGATCACACGAGACGCTGAGATACTCGGTTCACCGCTGGAGCTCCAGGCGCAATGGCCGATATGCTTAGATGGCGGCGATGGAATTGCATCTATGGGACACATTTAGCCATGTGCAAATAACACCGGAACGAGCGGAATCAACGTACTCTTACCGCGCATCGTACTTGGTGCTCGTCTTCTCATTTCGGGTTCGCATAAGGCGGCGGTAACGGATGCGGAATACGCGACCGCGTATTAGAACCCCAATGTGTGCTCACCGCCATCGCCTCGATTCACCTTGACTGACGTGCTCTTCTGCACAAGGTGTTGCGGTAAAGGTCGGTGACGAGCATTTCACGATTATGAATGCAAAAATACTATGAAATGACGAAATGCTAGCATTACCCGACGAACAGCGCGAGGTTACTTGAGATAGTCCAATTGAGTCTCAGACTCCCTAGCGAGACGTTCTGTGGTACGTTTGCGCATGGAATCTTCACGCCAAGGTATCTGGGCATGTGCTTTCTGCGTGCTGTTTTGGGCCGCGGTGGGAAGAGGAAGTATGGCTGCATCATTTGGTTCCGTTCCCACTTGCGCGCAGACGAGGAAGCTTTACGAATCATCATACCAACATTGATTCCGCAGCATGGCCTTCGGAGAATTATTGGGACAATGCGGACTCGGAGCAGCACAGATCACTCATTTGCGCGTTATCAAGCTGGACGAGTGGACGATGTTTCTGCACACCTTACGAGACACACCGCGTGTCTTCGACCATCCTTGTTCGGCCCACCATTCAATCGAACTTATCTGCAGACGGAGATACAGGTACGGCATGCCAATCTGCCACAAGAATAGAAAAACTACTCACTGCTGTCAATCCTCGCGGAATGAATGACCGTACGTCCCAGACTTGGTGTGAAGGGCCTGAGTAACACGGACAGCGACTTATTGAGTTCTCAATCAATCTTAGTCAGCAGGCGGCAAATGGAATCCACGTGACTATGTATGCCTCCGATGACGTCATATAAACCCCCTTGCTCGACGTAGACAACGACATTAGGCCGCCGATCGCTGCCTGCCATGGCGTCACCGACGTCTCCTGGTGGGCGGAAATCGCAGGGGACGGCGGGGTAAAAATTAAATGACTCGGTCGTCGCAGCACCTGCCATGTCTCTTCGTTTCCACCCCCACCATCTCTTACGCTGCTGCGTCTTGCACCCCACAACTCTGAGATCTCTTTCTGCCATGCCTCTCGGAAACGACAATGTGCCTAACGCATCTGGGCTGACTACACAAGAGACAAAGGCTCTGAAAGAGAGAAACGTTTGTCCACACGAAGAGAAAATTGTCCAAGGCATCAAAGAGGTATTACGAATCCCAGGTCTTGTCCATATGCTCAGAGCTCACGACATTCCGGCTCTTAGTTATATTCCTGCAAGCCCTCGGAGGTATGTGTCTCCTTGTGAATTTTCTCTGTTCTTTCGTCCCGACGCATGTACTAGGAATCGTACAAGATCTATGCGCACCATGCGGTCTTTCACGACCCGATCGGCATTGCGGAGGGCATAGAGGCCATTCGTGCACAATTCAACGGACTGTCTAAGGTCTGGCGCCGCCTATTATTACAGCATATAGCTTCCACATGACACATCGCATGCATCGCTGTACATGTGGTATTGCAGATTTTTCCTCGAGCAGACGTGACTCGCTTTCGCCTGCTGGAGAATCCTTCGTCGGTTCCGACGAGTACAATTCTGATCGACCAAGATGTCACTTATTTCCGAGACCCGTCTGGTACTCCCACCAAGGTGTGTCTATGCAGATGCATGAGGTCTGTGCGATCGATCATCACCGGAATTTGTAGACCGTAAATTCGTTGCTCACCTTGCAAACCAATGACGAAAATCAACTCATTCGTCACACTGAGGAATGGGACCACAAGCGCGAGACCACGCGGGATGATGGTTTTTTCGGCATGCTGAACGAACAAAGGAAGAAAATCACCGCCGGTCTGACGGGAAAGTTCATCAGTCAAGACCCGTCCGCTGGCGTCAGCTCCAAGTAAATCCAGATCAAATTAGACGGGTTTATGGGACTGTGTGTGAAGATGTACGCATGCATGTTGTACAGGGGTAACGGGGATCCGACAGTGTCCAAATATCGTAGTTTCAAGTAACAATTGTTAATGGGCATAATAAAATCATGCCACATCCATGCGGACTCTGCACTCAAAAAGCGAACCATTTTTTCGCGCTTTGCTGCGCTGCCAGCTTTTGCGCCTGAGTAGGTTCCACGCGGGTACGGTCCATGAGTCCGAAATGCAACTCGGTAAAACGTGTAGCCTACACACCTGAGCCAGCATACCCTTGCTTCCTTGCTCAAGGGAACTAAATGTCTCTTCAAGTTCTCCAAGTTTTTGTCTGCCACATTTTTCACCATCAGCACGACATCAGGTGCACAAGGTGACGACACGAACCCCCGCTCAGCGAGTGCACTACCCAGTCGGTTGTAGAGGTCGCTCACGCCGCTCGACATGGAGTCAGACGCGGCCTTTATCACAGAGGGACCCTGTTCACGCTTCAGCTCAACCGATGGACTGCCTCGAGGATCATAGCTAGGCTTCGGAAGAGGTCGATTGGGACCGGCAACTGTATTGGTCATGGGTCATCGCAGATGGTCATGAAATCAGCGAAAAGCGCAGCAAGACATGAAAGCACTCAGACATACAGAGTTCATCGATTTCTGCTCCGCTAACAGTACCTAGTCCTAGATAGCCCAGCATAGACCCAATGACGGACGGGGG
>NW_012133424.1:0-10999 GCF_000313525.1 Fibroporia radiculosa | reverse complement strand
CCCCCCGCCCCGCCGTGAGATTCACCAACGGTGCAGCATACGGTCCCATACGACGCGTTGCGAAGAGCGTACAGTACTGAGTCCGCAAGGCAAGGCCCGTCTTCGGGTCTATTTGGTGCGTGAGGTAATCTCCTGATGAGTCGGTCGAGATAGCCCTGGAGAGCAAGTCGCTTGGTGAATGAGGCAGAGAGCCGGGCAAGTGTTCAGCTCACGATATAGAGTGCTGAGGTAGCTGGAGAGTGTGCAAATGCTTGAGGAAGGGGAGTGAATAGACGAGCGCCTCACCGCGCTCTGTGAATGCCACCAATGCGGATGCACCTGCGATTACAGCGACAGATCGACGAATTGACACAATCGCTTGCACCATGCACGGAATAACGCACCATTCTTGTCGACTATTTCCACCCTCCGAACAGCGCCCGTTTTGCTCCCCCACTCCGTTCGCGCAATCCGTTCCCCGTCGACATCAGCAACGCACTTCACACCTTTCGCGCCAGCACTGACCCATATGCAATCCTTGTGCTTGACATTATTGTCAACTTCATGACCCCGATCTACAAGTTTATCGTTAGCAAGGGCAGCACTGAGCCCCTGTCGATCAGCGTGACAGCGAGCGCCAGTTTTGGCGTCAATTACGACGGAGCCCCCAGGGATGGGGTACATAGAAGCCTCGATTATTTTTGGAGAGCTGGACACTGTCCAGGCACCAGATGGGCTGCGTGTGAGGGTGTGAACGATCGTGTGCCCAGCGGAGGTGCTTGCGATAAGTCGGATGCGTGGAACAAAATCTGAATGCAAGTGTCAGTGAAGATAAGTACGATGCGAACCCCAATTGAACGGCTGCGGTACCTGACGCCAGTGGGCATACTGCCCAGGTAAGCGATGTGATAGAATCTCGCTCAGCGGTCGAGTCCCGAGGAAGAATGGAATGTCTATGCTGGGTCTGTGAAGGTGCCGTCGTCCGCAAAATAACCCGCGGTCCACGCATATCGATGACGAGTAGAACTCCAAACGAGTATGCGACAGCGAGAAAGCCTGTATGTGATCAATATTATCTATACAAGATGACATTATCATGCCACTTGCCTGTATCTGCTACAGCACACGCAGTGATGGCTCCTTGCCCAGGCTTTACAGCGAAGAATGGCTGAAACATCCGCGTGCTTGATATATGAGTAAGGGATACCAGTTCTTCGTCAGGAGGATTTACAGCGGCCTCTCCTTCTCCCGAGCGCAATCTATACACAATGAGGGCCCCGTTTGTCAAAGCGATCATACATTCCAATGATTCAGGAGCAATGTGAACTGAAGCGATGTGAAGCTGTCCTCCGTGAATGGCTTGCTCGAAAGTTGACTGCGAAGATGATGATGACACATGAAGGGAGCTGGAGGGAGAAGTAACGAGATGGAGAGAAGGATCATGAATGACAGGAGATACCTCGATTGTCAGAGCAGGCCAGGGTTTGGGGAATGTAGCTGAGAGAGGGTTGTCCAACGAACTCACGAGAAGCTGCGCACTGAGGTCAAGAAAGCGGACGGAAAGATCAAGATCGTGCGTTATCAGTACGCGACGCGGCTGATACTGAGAGGTGAGTCAGTATTTGTATAATATCTACGCTCCGTAAAATATGCAGCGCGCTTACCTTCATGAGTTTCATTTGACCATCTGCATCTTCAACCCAAGCTTTACCTCCCCAGGTTGGCAGATAGCCTCGATCCGCGTCAGCGCTCGATAGTTGTTCATAAGGGTCTCGCTCGAGTTGGATAATTACACCCCCCAATGCATCCCAAAACTCTAATGGTAATCCAATTTGTTCGGGATCTGCAGAGAGCGACATAGATTGAAGCGTGGATGCCAATTCTTGAGTGAGTGCCTCCGTCGGATTATCGCTCCCCGATATACTGGGTGACTGAGCGACAATCGGACTCGTCGTAACGGGAAGGAATGCGGGTGGGGGAAACTCATATCCGACCATTATGCGAGTTTTTCCACTAGAGTCCAAATCCGAATCTGATAAGAGCAGGATCGTTTGGGGGTCCCATGTACATGCGAAGTGTGGGCTTTCTCGGGGAATCAACAAGAAATCTTGCACAGCCCCAGCAGACAAGTATATATGTGAATCTAGAGGCGTTAGTGTCTCTCGCATTGCTATACGGGTATTGTTATGCAGAGGCGGAGGAACTGGCGCTTTGTGAGCCGCTGATGCAGCGGGAGGTGAAGCCGGGGGATTGAGTGGCGGGAAAAGGAACACGGTAATTCCTTGGGAATCCTTATTGCCAAACCCTCCGAGCACTGTGAGAGTAGTGTCACCGCCGCGAGGATCAGATGAATTGGGAAAACCGCTCCACGACAATTTGAAAATTGGTTCGCGCGCATCTACAGAGGGTTTTGGCTGTTCATTTGAGGGCTGACCAGAGGGAAGAAAAAGTTCAAGCTTGGCCACATCCACGACGCCAACATCATCCTCGTTGTCGAGCGTGCGGACTAATAGCGGTCGTTCCTCATCCTGCAGAGCCCAGAACGCAATACTGCCGTCTGTGTACCCGACTGCCAACATATGGCCCGACGGATGAATAGACAACGCCGTCACTGAGGAATGACGCGGTAACAGGATGTCCTGTAAAGTCATGGATGTAGATTTGGTCAGCTGAGAGATTGCCGCACTGACCGCTGTATAATATCCCGATCCTCCAGGTGCTCCTGGGGGCAGGATCAATTCGTAAACACGGACCATCTCGCGTTGTCTCTATGTCCCACAGTTAAAGTAGAGCCTCTGAGGCGAAACATGCTTACCAAGTCGTATAAAATCACGCCACCTATGAGCCTTTAGGGACAGGGCGTCATCATCAGAGCAGGGCTGATATCTCACCTCCGAATGCAATAAATAGCAGATTGACATCTCTGGGATGGATTACCATATCAAGAATCGTATTTCTGACGAGATTGATGCGTCATGAAGTTCCACGCAAGTTTTATAGCGATATAACGCACGAATCTGAAGTGGGTATAGCAGGCATACCAGAAGCTTGCACCTTCTCTTCGTACAGTGACCACAGGTTTGGCGGCACTGTGTATGGAGACATGCGAAGGCAGAGCAGATCATACATTCTAATCTCGCCATTGGAGAGCGCTATCAAAGCCTGAAAATGTAAGAATTCAATGACTCATGATGATGTGTGCTTATACAGGAAACCGACATGGGTATGTGAAGGCGACACCAGTAAGCAGCTAGGATATCACAGTGACTATCTAAACATCATATTTGACGGGGTTAATCAAATCTTACTTCACTGGACGAGGCAAGTTAACAATCTTCTGTAGCTTGGGTGCGCCTATCGTTGTGAGGTCCCAAATATGGAGGCGATCATGCTCATCTAAGTGCAAATGTTAGTCCTGAAAGGTGGTCAAAAATTGTAGAGCTGGATTCGAACCAATACAGCACAGTTTGCAGAGCGATGGCACAAAGTGTAAATGCTGCACTCGCGCGTCCGGCGCGTCAGATAGCCTAAGCGTGCATTCAACTCCCGGTGAGCCATATAAGGCAACAAGGCCCTTCGATGTCCCTAAGGTACATAAAAATGGGAATATCCAGACAGCAAGATGTGCAAGCCAGGCGTACCGACTGCTAGAAGACCAGAAACAGGGTCGACAGCAGACACGGTAATATCGAGGCGATAGTGAGTGGTTCTCAAAACCCCAGCTTCCCAGTCAATAGAGTCTGAGATCTCAAGAGACAAATCCGCATAGTCTTTCTCATGCTTGAGAAACATCTAGATGTCGACTAGTGACTGGTACTAGTAATGGTGAAGGCGGTGAAATGACGCTTGACGGCGCTTTGGCGGCAGTGCACGCAGCCAGAACGCGACGAACACGTGAGCATTCCCGATCACGATCACATGACAGTCGCGCTCTTGTCAAGTTCAAGTTGAACTTGGTTGTAATTATTGAACGATCCACAGAAGGGCGACCAACTTACCTCTCACTCAACTCTACTGGCGGGCTGATCAGTTTCGTTAACTTTGTTATAATGTCTACCTGGGGAATTGGGGATAGTCATGACACGGATGAGGTCCAAACATTGAAAGAGACACTGCGGTCTAAAGGTGCGGAATCACTATATGGAATATCATTTACTCCTGCTGTCTAGACATGTCCTCTAATTTATTTATGCATTTCTAAGACACCTTCTTTTTCATCTCTTTAAGCTGTGCCTGCTCTTACTGTTCTTGCTGAATATCCGTCCCAGATGCGCAGCTTGCCACCCTCGGAGGGCAACTGATGAAGCGGGATGACGATAATAAGGGTTTCCAATCTGCCTTGAACGATGTAGTTGAGAAGGTCCGTCAGATTCAATTGCAACACGCATACTCATGAACAGGGCTCTTGCCATAGCTCCGACGTGAATCAGATAGAGTACTCGAGCTCGATGCAGCTTTGCACAAACGGAACGAGGAGCTCCAGAACGAGCGTCTCACTCGGCAGAACATCGAACTGACATTGCATGCCATCCAACAGAAGTTCGCGGGTTCCGAGCGTAGCCTCCAGGAGCTTCAGTCAGCATTTGACGCAGTCTCTTCGCAGAGTGATCACATGGAAGCGGAACAACTGAAGACACAGACAGAGAATACAACCTTACAGAGACGGATTCTTGATCTCCAACAGGCCTTAGCAGCAAAGGAACAATCGGAGCAAATTCTTCTTCGAGAAAGTCGGAGTTCAGCCGCTAGTGCAACAAGTAATCGTAACCGACAACGCTCCTCTTCAATAACAAAAATGCATATCGCATCCCTGGAGCAAGAGGTATCCGATGCCAATACTCGTATGGTCAAGCATGCTACAGAGCTGTCGGACGCGAGGGATCGCCTAGCTCGCGCGCAAGAAGCCGTCGTTCGCTTGGAGAACGAGAAGATGGCGATGGAGAAGCAATGGATGAGACGGGTACAGGAGATGGAGACCAAGCTGGGAGAGCATGAGGACGATTTGCGCGCGCTTCGACAAAGCGGAGGGGCAGATGCGGCGGCGAGGGAAGAATCTCTCCTGGAAAGATTGAACGACGAAGAAAGAAGGGTGATGGCTCTGGAAAGTGAGCTTTCGAGATCTTCAACATCTCACGAGAGAGAACTGTCCCTCGTGAGGGCAGAACTTGAGCGAACTCAAAGGATACTGGAAGAAGAGTATCTGAGAACGCAGACCGCAGAGGGCAGGCTGATTGACCTTGTCGGGGAGAAAGAGGAAGCTCTTGATGAGCTGGATAGGACCCGTGAACAAGCTCAGCAGCTTCAAAGGGAATTTGAGCTAGCAACGAAGAGACTCGGGTATGCACTCTGTAGCCGCTTCACATCGTTACTTACATTGTCATGTTTTTATCGGCAGAGATCTAGAGACAATGCAAGCACATTCAATTTCGGGACTCCAAGCGACCACACAGTCTCCCGGACCTGATGCAGAGACTGCAGCGGCTGTGGAGCGCCTTCTCGGCGCCATTGAGCGATTACGCGGAGAACGAGATCAGCTACGCCGAGACCTGGAATTCCTCACCATCGAACATCAATTTAGTGTGGAGCATCTGAACTTGAAGCTCGCCGCCGCTATTGCATGTCCTGCATCCCCCGCCTTGGACATGGGTGGTCAGGAACAACCCGCAGCTCATTGTCCTACACCGGCAAGACAAGAAGCAGCAGATGGACGCTCAATATGCGGTCAAAAAGCTGCGATGGTGCTGGCACTTGTCGTGCAACATGTTCATGCCGAGCAGCAGGAAGGCTTCTTGCGAATGGAAGACCTAGAAGAAGAACTTGCCCACGTTCAAAGTTTACTCCAGGAGGCGCGCCGCGAATTGGAGGTCAACGAAGTACATAAACACCAGACGCACGCCATTCAGGAGCACACGGATGCCTATGTTGGCCAGTTACAGGCGATGCTGGACGACAGTACTCGAACTCTCCAGCAGGCGCAATCTCAGATCTCCGTTCTCGACGATTCTATCGAACGATTGCAGGCAGAAAGTCTACGGGAGCGTGAGGCACACGACGACCTTGGCGTGGCTTTTGCCCAAACGGAAAGGCAGCTTTCCGAGGGTATGCAAGCCCTTGCCAGCGTTGAGGAACAGAAAGACGCGCTTGCGTTGCAACTACGGCATGCACAGCAAGACCTGGAGCGTACCCGCAACGAGCTGACGGAAGCGGACACTCGACATCAGAGACAGCTGTGCGCGATGTCTTCTGGAGAATCAACTCGCGCATTATTGGACCAAATCGCTACGTTGAAAGATCGTGTTGAGAGGAGAACAGAACAAATTGGCATCCATCAACATGATATCAAGCGGCTTGAGACAAATCTTCGGATACAGGAAGACCGAATTTCGGAGATGGCGCTCGAGATAGAAACGATGCTTGGAGAAAAAGAGGTCATGGTGGAGGATTGTAGGACGACGAGGGAAACGCGTAACGAGACGCTGCAGCGATGCGAGATACTCGAGGAGAAAAACGAGCACCTCGAAGAGGAGACAGAGAGGCTTGCATTAGCTCTCACATCCGTTTCTGAACGCGAGACAAATCTGATGAATGAGGTTCAGGCGCTATCAAATCGACTTCTAGATGAGGAAGCACGCAGAGAAAACCTCGAATTAAGCCTACTTCAGGTCGGAGCCGATAATGCCCGCCTCATCGACGAGACATCCCATCTGGAGGCTAAGCGTGAACATCTTACTCAATCACTCGAAGAGAGGGGTCGCCTTCTGCATGATTTAAAGGTGGAGAGGGATCTAGCAGCAAATGATAGCATTCAGCTGTCCGTCGCTTTAGCTACGTTTCACATTGCATTGCAAGCGGCACAATCATCTTCTACACACGCTCAACATTGCAGTCGCTCCTTTCAAGTGCAAGTGATCAACTTGCAGCAGGAAATACAGACTAGGCTGAACGTTATAGCCACACTTGAACAACAAGTCAAGGACTTCCAAAGTCAACAGACCGTGAATGCTGTTGCGGTGACGCAGCTCACTGATCGACACGTTGAGGTGCGAATCGGATGAAAACAATGCTCCGGATTTTGCTTATTTTTTTTTGACAGGAACTGCACGAGCTCTCTCGTGTCAACGACGCTCTCCGTACTCAGCTGGAAGAGAATGCACGCAATTTGTTAGCGGAAGAAGCATGTCGAATGGAATTAAGGGCAATGCAAGCCAGGCATGGCAGCGAGATGGAGGATTTGCAACGTCAACTCAGACGCATCGAAGGGGAGCTTGACCTTGCGCGACGGCAATGTGCGGATGCAGTAGAATCTCGTCAGCAAGCGCGAGACGCTCTGAATTCCATGAAAGCAGAGTTTGAAACCCAACTCGCAGAAGCTACGGCGAAACTACAGTCCAAAGACGTCACCGAGGACGAAATGGCATTGCTTCAGTCCCGCCATGCAGCCGAGTTAGAAATCCTCCGTGAGCAACTCAGCGTTGCCTCGTCAGACCTTGAGGACAGACAGAAGGCATACGAAGAGCTAAGTATAAAATCTCACCAACTTTCCGAGAATATGGAGGTCCTCGTGGCTCAAATCGCCGAAAAGGCTGAGAATTGCCAGCGCGCAGAAGCCCAAATGACTCAGTTACGCTCAGATCTTGCTCAAGAGAAACAGAGTTTTCAAAATCAAATCGAGGCAATCACTACAGAATTACGACTTGCTAGGGAAACTGCAGGTGAACTTACAGCACAGTGCCAACAGCACATCCGCGATTCATCTAGCAGGGAACAAGATTTGAAGAGCCAACTGGTATCCTCGCTCGAGGAAGTCGAGTATTTGAAGGCAACGCTGCAAGGAGAGATGGACCTGCATACTCGCAGTCAGAAGAATCATGAGGTAGAGCTCCAGACCACTAGAGAGAAGGTTACGGCCTCCGAACGTTCTCGCGAGTGCTTAGAGAAGGACCTGGAGGACTTGCATGCTCAATTAGCTGATATGAATACGCACTTGGAAGGGGTTTCGGCCGAAAAAACTAGCCTACAGTACGATAAAACAAACATGGAGGCGGAAATCCAACGCTTGAAGTCTTTGCAACGATTCCTAGAAAGCCAGACCAGAGATAGGTATGGGACTACTTTCCTTTGGATGAAGTTGATTTGATTGTGTGCGATGCAGTGAACTTCAGCTGGTGTCCTTGAAGGAGGATCTGGAAAAAGTGCGCGTTGATTCTATCAGGTTTGAGAAAGACTGCAAATCAGCGGAGGCCGCCCTCTCAATGCGCGAGATTCAGCACGAACAGACTCTTGCCTCGCTTCGCCGCGAGCTGAATGCTCTTCGGGCAGACCCTAAGCTTGAAGACAGGTTGACGGAGCTCCAGGAGCGTAACCTGGAGATGGAGGAACTTCTCAAAAGCAAATGCCTGGAGATTGAAGAAAACGATGATCGCTTCATTGAGTACGTTATCTAATTCTCACTTTCGGAAGCATTGATTTACGACAAAATCAGAATGCTAAAGGAGAAGAAGAAGCTTACCAGTAAGGTCGAAAGCCTCACTAGGAAGGTGCATAATTTGCAGGGTAAATTGGCCGCTACGGGTGAGAGCAATGCAACTGTGCCAGAAACTGGCGCTTCTGCGACGCCGCATCACGACACCTCGGATGCAAATACCTCCAGAGTTGATGCACTCAGTAACTTGAAAACAAGAATGCCCTCCGGGTCCGTGCCTGCTGCACTCTCGATTCCGGCGCCTCTGCCCAATGTTTCTAAAACTCAGTCGCGAGTAGTTTCCGGATCAGCCGTCTTGCCCAGACCGAAAACGCCAGAGAGAAGAACCACTCACCAGACAGTTTTCAGGGCACGCACGCCCGAGCATAGTCGTGCATCTTCCAGTACCGCACCCATTCCGGCTATGCCAGTTGCAGTTGCTTTGCCTTCATCGTCCTCATTGGGTAAGAAGAGGCGAGCCCCTGACGACTTCGAGGACTGTGAAAGTGTACCCCCGCAAGGTTTTACAATCGACAGCGTTCCAAGCGTCGAGACTACCACGCCACGAGCGCGCAGAACCCTACACGCGATCCGTACTGGGTTCACGCCAGTACGCTCTTATGCATCAAATCAAGAGGCATCCCAGCTGTCGCCTACGAGAACCACAAAAGGAGCGCCTCTCGACTCAACGATTGCCGACGTCACAAATAGTCCACGAGCGGCATCCCGGACGGATAGCACCAAAGCGACCAAGCGGGGCTGGCTAGGAAAAATCAGAAGCGCGCCTGTTCAACCGTTGGCCGGCCGTTCTGTTTCAAAGCCTGAACGACGATGATGCGCATTTCTTATCTATTTGGACAAATTACTGCATATATGTATCGGTAGACACAGCTTATGTTTCATGATAGTTATCACTACTGTCTATACCCTCAATTATATTCTAAATCGCTTGGGCGATTCGCAGGAGACCAATCCCTCGAGCGCTCCGTTGACTTGAATTGAATTAGTTACATGTGTCCTGTTCTTCCACGGCTAATGTCTCATTCTTCAGGGACTTCAACAAATTCTTCTTGAATTCTTCTTCCCAATCCTATTAGTTGACTACGATCAGCATTCCGGCACATCGTGAGTGAACAACTTTTGACGGAACAAATAATTGCACTCACAATGACCAGCATCGTCGACACTCACGAACGTGAACACGCTAGCACGAGCACCAGCCATGCGTAACCAAACCCTGGCCAGGAAATGTCTGGAGCAGAGCGGAAAGCTGCTTGGCATTTGGCCTTCAAGAGCATCATCTGGGAAATGTCTTTCAGTATACTGAGATTTGAAGACACTCCAACCCATACCTATGCAAGATTGCTTCGCCACGAGCAAACACTATTGGTGTCACTGTTGTATGCTGTAATAATACCCAGGTATTCCATCCAAACATTTGACAAACGTCAGGACCCATGACTCGCAGGCGCGAAGAGATATGCCGCTTGTGTCCTGTTGATACCACCGTTGAACTATTCGATGAATTGAACTTGCTTTTTGCGAAGATTAGGGCGTACATGTCTCCGTTGGAACAACCGGCCTACAGACAGCCTGTTCTGCAGCGTAGAAAAATGAACCGTGTCCAGAATGCCCGGCTGTAATCAATTGAGCGGAAGATGTTGTAGTCTTCCTCCACAAATGGATATAATTAACCAGGCTGCGCATATCTTCTCGAACCATCAGTCCGTCCAGTCATCCCATCTCGGTAAAACAATTATGAACACCCAATGTATTGTACTGTCCGAGTAGTAAAAGTGGAGTTATTATTCAGCACCATTGTCAGCAGATCTAAAGCTTACAATCTGTGTTGCATGGGTTTCGTCCTCACTCGTGCGTCATAGAATCTCTGACTGGCTTTCTCCCATACATCTGATGCCAATTCTCAGCTTTCGATTGAGCTCTGCTCGGATGCAAGCTGTATTGCGTCTTGAGGGTCAGGCAGGAGGGAAATAGCGATATCATAGCCTTCGCGCGAGATCCTGTGTAACAGTGAGCTTTTGCACCTGCGCCACGCGGAATTGCACGTACGTTGGGACATGGATTGATCTTAGACCATAGGTATATTATCTGAGTACATCTATTCATGCCCATATTTGTCAATCGCCTCCAGCGCAGAAAATCGTTCTCGCATTTTGGCGATGCTGTAGCGGTACTCGGGATTTCCTCTCCGTGGCATATGTAGCCTGGGACAGTCAATCCATGACCCAAACACATCTAAGCATATCTATCTATATTTGTACGTCACCTTATTTTATGAGATGCCTATTTTGGTATATATTCATTCCCGACCTCCGAGTCCGCCATCGTGATTTCAACCAGACGATCCGCTTCAACCGCATTCGTTCGATATCAATTGCTACGACGTACAATTAAAGCGTATATAATACAGCGTAACATCCATGGTAAGTGGTGCAGTCTTTAACTCGCCTCCTCCAATAAGTGTCAGCTTCTACTAGTTGTAGCCCGTGGGTGGTCTCGTACCCAGACGTGTCTTCGACACGTCTAGGGTAGCCTAGC
>NW_012133423.1:32858-61513 GCF_000313525.1 Fibroporia radiculosa | reverse complement strand
CCCTTTTTAGGTTATTTTAGGGTTAGGAACTCCGTAGACATATCACCGTTACCTCTTCAAAGATGGATCATTGGCCCAAGACAGGTCAAGATCAGGATGTGCATGGGCCACCTTCAGTGGACGAGTGCACTTAAATAGCGGGATGTTTGGTGCCGGACGCTGTACCATTTATGATGCAGAAATGATGGCTTTAACAAGGGGCATACATGCCGCCCTGGAATATGTACCAGATGACTGCACACACCTGGTCCTTTGCGTAGACAATGCTGGATCATTGTCCAAAATCCTCAACTGTGAGATGGGCCCCAGCCAATTGGTATCCATCCTCACAGTGGAATCCGTGAGGCAGTTCCTTGGGAAGAGTGAACAGCACCACATTACGCTCCTATGGGTACCATCACATAACAACATACCCCAGAACAAGTTTGTTGACACGCTTGTGAAGGAGGCCCTCGAGGAGGAGCAACCGGAGTTTGTGTCTCATGCCAGGGCGATGGCAGATTGCCTCACCAGAGCAAAATGGAAGTGGGTGAAGATATACTTGCCTCACAAATACAGAGGGCGCCACATGTGGGTGCTGTAGAAACACAACCCTCTAAATCATGTGGCGGAGATGTCATATCCTCTGAACACCCTTGGTAAAGATAACCAAGAGATGGCCTGGAACTGCAGGGTATTAACTAACCATTTCCCCTGTGGGTCCTACCGGTCTGAATACCGCATACTGGGCCCTTTGAATTGTCCCTGCTCTGGAATAATGGATAACAGGGACCATACTCTATTTGACTGCCCCCTGTGGATACGACACAAGGAAGGGCAGCTCCTACACTATGCGCTGAATGATCTGCAACAGGCACAAATTCAACGCCAAAGAGGGTAGACAGAGGACGACGTACTCATCTTCCTCAGACTCAACCCCATGGTCGCAACATTTGAGTGGGCTGAAATCCTTGCTCAAGCTGCTACAGATAGGGAAGACGGCCACTATTTGTCGGTCACCAATGCCCTACTATATGCACACACCATCTGGCATGCTAATGTGTTCAGAAGGTATTGTCTCAAACACCACCTACAGGAGGCCAAGACGATACCCAGTACCAAACACTGGAACCGGTTTAGCAAGAAATATAAGCCTGATCATATCGCAGCTCACATAGTGGAATCCTGGAAAGACAAACCAGACCAATACCCACCTCCCGCGTTCCTTGGGGACGCAGACAATCACGTACCGTACATCTCCAGCCTGTCACACGCAGGAGATGCGAGGACGGATGTGTCTGGGTGAATACCACCCATGATATTTTCTATCCTTTCCCTTACACTCTACATGTATCTCTCGGTACGGAGTATAAACCATTAGAATTTAAAAAAATAAAAATAAAAATAAAAATAAAAAAGAGAAAAAATGAGATAAGCCACATTGGCACAAATTACCTAATTCAGCTTCATGTGTTTTCAGTGTGATTCATTGAGTGACCCAGTTTCTCAATTCAATTCATGTCACTTTCCACTGGGCTCCATTTCTTAGGCACTTGGAGAAGTACCTAAGAACATTTAAGTAAAACCTGGATTTTCCTGATGTATATCCATGATTACTTGAAAGCAGCTCCCACCCATGCATGTTAACAGGTCAAGCTTGATTGACAGGGTCTAGTGAGATCAATGACGACACTGGCTATACAACAGCACCAGCACAGCACGGCACAGTATGTCTACGACCAAATCCATGCACACATTCTGCGCCCACGGTCCCAGCCAAAAATACCGTCTCAGACCTGCAGAACTACTCAATGCGCGCCTGCCCATGCTTCGCACCAGCCAAACAGCATTTTTATTGTCCTCGGCGGCGTCTTACTCTGCACAACACTAGTACCAAAAGTCCGCAAATCCGGGGGGGTATCGCGAATAGTCCCGATACCGACCCATCATCCATTGCCCAGTATGTAGAATTAGATACGTGAGTCCTTTACCAGTAGAGGTCGCACTCGTGCGCACGGATCGCGCACCAGTATGGCTGGAGCGGGATCGCTTTGAGGCCACGCTGGATCATGCGGAAGGTGAGCGCATGCAGGCGCGGCAGCGCAGCTGTCCCGTTCCCGCCGGGGCCGGTCCAGAAGACCTCCGCGGAGGACGCCGCACGCGGCCAGATGATCGACTGGATGTTCGACGAGTCTGTCTGCTCCGTCCAGATATTGGCCTGGCCTGTGTGCGAGACGCATGCGGTCAGGGGGGCGCGCGCGCACGCGAGTGGGGGGACGTACCGCCCATAATGAGGTGGTATTGGTCGGAGGTCAGGTTCGCGTACGGGTCGAAGGTGTATGTGTATTGCCAGGTCTTGAAGGGGTCGCACCAGCTGTCACTGTAGGTACGAAGGCTTGTTAGTGGCTGCGATCGGCATGTATGAAAGGAAGATGTACGAACCCGTTGGGGTCGTCGCCGACCCATCCACCTGCACCGCAGTCCTGAGAGGCATGAATCGGTTAGAAATTTGGATATATGCAGTATATAGCCCACTACTGACAAGGTAGAAGTAGTTTGATGCCGCGTGGACAACACGGTAGCCCTTGTCGGCGACGGCAGCAACGTCGTCCGAGGAAATCCAGACGCTAAGAAGCCCATACATTAGCGCACGCGACCTGCGATCGGCCGATAGCCACACTCACTAGACAATCGTCTCGTTAGACAATGTCAAGTTAAAGTCGAGGATCATCTCTGCGTTATAGCAGCATGTGAATACTTTGCATCTACGCCGCGCATTCGCGAAGCTGACGCACCTTCCCAAACGGCGGGTGTCTTGCCCTTCTCAATGAGCGCGGCCTGATTGCCCATGACGAAGTCGTTGAGCGCGCCGTTAAGCGTGCGGCCAGTGCTGTTCAGGTCATATTGTGTCTCGTAGTCGTCCTGATAGCAGACCAAGTTCACCTCGTCACCGCCTGTGCTGATGATGTTCGAGGGGAACATGTCTGCAACGGCCGAGAAGAGCCTCGCGGTGTAGTTGGCAACGGTGTAGTTCGCGAGACGCAGCTGCCCAGCCGGGGGTTCTATAAGGTAAGAATTAGGCAATTAATTGTCATACAGACAAATCGATCGAGAACGACAAACCTGCGGCGTAGGTCGCCCAGGGACGCGCCTGGTTGCAGGCGACGTAGTCGGAATGGGAGTCCGCGAAGGCAGCAGTGTGTCCAGGCGTGTCGATCTCGACGATAACGTCGACACCGCGCTGGGCACAATGCAGTCAGGACTACGGAGACAGAACGGAAGACAAGCACACTCACCGCGCCAGCATAGGCCACGATGTACTCTACGTCGGCAAGGGTGTACAACATGTCAGGCCCATATGCGCCGTAGGTGGACAGCTCCATGAAGCCGGGGACCTGAAGACCGAAGCTCTGACTGTCCACAACATGCCAGTGGAACTCGTTGATCTGTGGAGCGACGGTCAGCGACGAGCACATAAGGACAGGAATCGCGAATGGCGAACCTTGGTCCAACTCATAGCATCAATCATCAGCAAGAGGTCCGACACGGGGAAGCTGCACTCTGTGTGAGAAGGATTCGCGCGGTGGTGCCGAATGTACATACTAGTGGCGTGCAGAGTCGATCAACAGACCCCGGTAAGGCTGAGCAGCACACGATCAGTCCAGAGGCGCGCTCAGACAACGGTCCAAAACAACGTACGAATGCAGGAGTGTCTTTGATATCGATGGGCGCCGTCAGTGTGTAGATGGTAGACTCGTACTGGTACCATGCTTGAGTGAACGTCGTCAGACCACGGAAGAGACCGAGTGTCGAGCCCGCTGTAATGGTGGCGGGAGAGCCGTTGGACGGGATGGAGAGCGTGTATGCCTCATCGCGCTCGCCGACAGGCTTTTGGGTCTCCTGGGTGATGGAGAGCACGGGCGCACCAGGGGTCAAGGACAGGACGAGCTCGGAGAGTTCGGGGGCGTCCTTGAACGCGCTGACATCTCCGGCACCGCGCCCGACAACGAGCCGGCCGAGGTCATCGGTGAAGACGTACGTCTGTGTCTGGGTGACGGCATCGTAGAGGTCCTGAGGGACGTCGCGAATGTCGGGGGAGATGGAGATGTGGAAGTCGAAGGCGAGACGGAGGGCGGAGGTGCCCTCGGTGATGTTCGTGGGCTTCGGCCAGAAAGCGTGGACGCTGGGGAGGACGGCGAGGACCGACGCGACGAGGACGGTGGCCGTGTGCAACATGGCGGACAGACACAAAGGGCGCGGGACCTCGTTGGGCACAAGAGGGAGGAGGACGGGGCTCTTGTACGGTGCTCACACGCGGGGGCCATCAGACGATATCTCGGACCGCGTGTGTGTGCTCGAGCGTCGAGACAGGCTTCGGGGCGGATGATACATTCATCAGGCTTGTCTATCACAATTCTCTGTCAGCGGCGCGGGCATTCCTAAATCCTCACTCACGGCAACCCCCCAACGCTGCGACCTGAATGGCCGGTATTTTGGGCTGGGCTCGCTGCCAGAGAACCGCATGCAGGCCTCGAAATTATCCCGCAGATAAGACGGCGCGAGACGGCCAGTGTATCGTTCGAGCATAGATCAAGCGATCATCAAGGTACACCCCGGCGACTGCCCACCGTGTCCATCAAAATGCATACTTGGCACGGGCATGGACAGCTGCAGTTGAAACGACCATCATATTCAACATTACCCCCGACACTCGTTACAACGGGCAAAATATATCATCGCAAGCTATTCAAGGATATGACCGCGAGTACAAACTCTACGCAGGTTTGACCCAAGCCCCTCTCGCACGTAAACGTTTAAACGGTTTAGGGTGTACCATGTAAAACACAACAAGCGTCCTCCTAGAACAGCAGGTCATCAAATCCTCCGCCAGACGACGGCGGAGCAGCTGCCGATGGTGTACCGGTACCTGCGCCACCAAACGACCCAAACCCAGCGGCCATAGGTGGCCTCTGGCCGGATCCCCATATACCCGCCTGTGCCTTTTCCTTCTCCAGATCCTTGATCGACTTTGCAGGACCCGAACCCGGAGCCTTCGTCGCTGACGAGCCTGACCCCAACGACATGGACCACAAGTCGTCAAAGTTGGCGCTCGCAGCAGGCTTGGGAACACCCCCAGCCGGGGGCGACGTTGCTGAGGCCCGCACAAGCGCCGCGGTGGGGGTGAGCGCAGCGTGCGACCCAAAAATGGAGCTTTGCATGGGTGCAGCAGTTGGCGACATGTATGGTGTTCGGGTGGCCGAGGGTGCAGCAGACCCCATTAGCGACCCGAGGTTGCTGCTGCCCATCCGATTCATGGGTGGCATGCCGCCAGTGATGTTGGGCATAAGGGTATTCCCCGGCTGTATTGGCGGGCTCATGGGTTTCATCGGCGTCATGGCCTGCATAGGCGCCTGTTGAAACAAAGGCGGAGAGGTGGGTTTTACAGGCTGCACAAGCTGCTGAACCACCGGCGCGATAGGAGCTGAAGCTATCGTCGGTGCAGTCTGGAAGTCGTCGAACTCATCGTCACCTATAAAAGTATGAGACTTGAATTGATTATCGCCAGACCGCTCTAACCACCCACCATCTGTCGTGAGCTGAGTGACCGAAGGCAAAACTTTGTTGATCGTGGTTACATCCGCCGTCGTTACGCTCCCGAAAGCATCATCATCCATACCAAGCAAATCGACCTCCTTTGGTGGCTCGGGGGCTTTGGGCGCTGCAGACGTCGAGCTGTTCGCCGTTTGAGAGCGTCGTGGAGGCGCGTGAGTAGGCGACTGAGGTATCGAGGAGACCGATTGCCGGGATGGAAGCTCCTCGTCGTCACCAGCATCGTACTCCTGATATCGTCTTGACGCATCGTCCCTGAAACCACTGCTTCCTCCTCCATTAGAGTAGCTGCTACTGAAATCTAGTCGCAACCTCAGTAGCTAAACGGGATAAGCATAGTAGATCCCTCACCTCGGCCACCATAGTCCCCACCACTATAGCTTCCGCCCGAACCGCTATACCCAGGGCTGTCATTTCCAAACCCGCCATATCGGCTGCCACCAGATGAGAAGCTCATCGCTTCATTACCCACACCGGTGTATTTATGCTTATTCGTCTTAGCTTTTCGGCGTTCTGATCGAATTTTCTCTACGTCGCTCAGCAACTCTACAATCTGGGTCGATCGGTTTCGGACTGCAAAGCATTGAGGATATGCACCAGGCTACACTGACCGACAGCCCTCACCATTTATGCCTTGGTCTTTCCCTTTGTCGTCAATGAAATAGAAATTACGGAGCATCTTGATGGTGGCTACGTGTGAGCGTGCATCATCGACGACGCGCTCGCTGCCATTCTTGATAAGGTATTCAAGCAGCTGGAGAGCCTGATTCACTGGTATGAGCTGCATACTCTGAATTCAAGCAATGAGACTTCACCTTGTATATTTGTCGCCACTGACGGGCTTCTTTCTCCATAAACCGAGCATATATAGCAGGCATGATCTCGTTGAAATTTTGGCTGCACCACATCAGCTCAGCCAACACCCGTGGCCGCAGCAATGACACACTCACAAGTTAAATGTTCTGTACGACGTAAACGAAAACGTGAGCAAGATCGTATCTCGGAAAGGACAGCAGCGGAACATGCCCTTGTGCAATATCTTGCATGAGCGTCGAACTTGCGCCCCTGCACGAGGCGTCAGCCGCCCTTCCTCTTCTCCAGTGTACGGAAGCACTCACCAAGGATCGTCATTGGTGGCTTCGCGAACCTTGGCCTCCATCTCGCTCACGTTGAAGACGACATTCTTCGCCTACGGTCTGTCAGCACAGATCAGCCCTGCCCTGGCACTGTTCACGCCTACCTGGTTGTACATGCTCTTGATGTCGTACATCGTGATTTGAGAAAGGGTATTCGAGAGCGATTCAATGCGGTCCATCTTGACAGACGAGAAGAGGGTGGTCGACGACGGTAAGAGCGGTGAGGACAACGAAGCCGCCGGAACACCCGAGGGGCGGTGACCAGCAACAGCACAGAGCCGTGACGGCGTCACACTCCGCCTCCGTAACCGCATTTAGGGCCCGACACGTGATTGCCCGGGCATTTTGTTAATGATTGTCGATGTCACAATGACTACCGCAGTTTCGTTCATCTCCGGGATGGGTGTCGAGAAAAAGGATGCCATTCCTCCCACTGAAAAGATTTGTGTTTCTCGAGACAGGACGTGCAAAAAAAGCGGAAGACCGACGGCCGTACTTGGAATGTTTCCGTCTATATTGGGTAATCCACCCCGATTTGGAATTTGCAGTTCATGTGGCGGAAATTAGCACCAACTGAACCTGTCCCTCCTTCCCTTACGGCTTCGTGTCCACGACGGGCGCAGGGTCCAGGCTACAGAGGGCTTGTAGCTTGATTGCGGACCTCAGTGTGTGGAAGCCTTGGTGAGTCCTCCCAGTCCATCTGTCTGCCCTTAGCCGACAGTGGTTGTAGGAAATGTCCTCTTTTCTTGCACGCCTGCTTTATCGTGGTACGCCTCAACAACCACCAGTGGATCTCGTTGCAACCGAGCAAGGTGCTGAAACGTCCATTTCACCCACGCTGCTCGATGCGCCACCTGTCCCGTTCGCAGCGCCACCTATTCGGACGGTCAACCGCCCCATCGTGCCAGATATCTCCAGTCTCCTCGAGTCTTACTCCTCTAGTGAGCCCGAAGGTCTGAGACCGCCACGCCGTGCGAAGCAGGCAGGCGCAAGCCGCTTCACTCACTCGGAAGGCCGAAGCCATGACCAGACAGTCTTCCGAGACACCGGCAACCTTCCGCGCCCCGTGTCGTCCTCGTCTTCGACTTCCTCAAAGTCGCCTTCTCGAAGAGCCCTTCCCGCAGATATCGTGTCTCTGAGCCCAAGCAGACGCAGTCTCTCGCGTTTCTCCCGCCAGCTCGTGTCAGTCTCGCCGTGGGCAACATTTGGCCGACATCGTGAAGGCGACCTAGCGACACAGGGACAGCCAGTACCTCCGCCATCTGCCTGGACCGCGCGCATAGCCAGTGTCGAATCTCTCGCTCCTCGGAGATCGTCTAGCAGCAAGCGGAAGCCCGCTCACTCGAAGCAGAGTTCGTCTGCGTCTCTGTCGCGTTTTGCGAGTCCGTCTCGCGCATCCTCTGACGCTCTCCCGTCGCGCTCTGTCGCTTCCGTTGCATCCGAGGGAAGCTCACCTTCAGGGCATGATGACGACGATCGCGACTACGTTCACGCTTCGACTTCGCAGCATCAAGCTTATTTCTTCCCTCACGATTCCAACACATCTACGAATTCACGATTGCAAACGACTCGTTCTTCACACTCGGTGTCTCATAGTTTCGTTGTCGGCACTCCGCATACGTTCGGAAACCCATCTCCACTAGCTAATTTTCCTCTGCGCGATCGGCGCCCCTCCGAATCGTCTCCACGGCCTCCTCTCCCCCCATTGGAACATCCTGAACTTGTCTTAGCGCTTGGCTCTCGCTCTGACGTTGACATATCTCGACAGGCGAGTGCAAATAAGACGAAAGCCAGTCCTCGGAAATATCCCAAGTGGACAGCAGGTCTGCAGGCGAGCACGTATCCCAGACGGCGTCACAAGACTGCAGAGAATATACCCCCGCTTCCAGGTCGGACAATCCGCCCTGCGACCTCACCCCCCTTGCGCCGGCACGCCAGTCTGCCCAAAGCCCAGCGTGTGTTCCACGCTCCTCAAGAGGACTGTACAGCTGATTTTTCTACTTCTCGAAGACGCACGAGTGCAGAGTGGAATGCTCAACAAGCCATCGCCGGCGTGACCGCGCTCATGCCGAGTGAATTTGGATGGCCTGCCGAAGTCGCGCAACACTTGCTGAAGCTGTCCCTCGGCGAGGACACCGGGCAGTTCGGCGTCGCTAGGCACAGGGACGTCCGGGGCCGGCCGGAAAATGCCGAGCCTCGTGGTACCCAGGTGGCATCGCAGTCAGAATCGCCATGTCCTTGTTATCCGTCTTCCTTTATACCCGCTCTCTCTGAACCACCGTCTCTTCAGCCGTCAACCGCTCAGGAAGGTAGAGACTCACACACTGTGCACCGTATGCCTTTGCTGACCTGGACTGCAACTCTAGCGGCTGAGAGCCACGACGGCCGTGATTTATTGCATGCTATGGATACCCCCGCTTCGATCAAGCCTCAAAATCCCAACAAGGATGATGGCAAGGCGTCGAAGCTAGATGACGCGACTGGCACGTTGAGGAGGTCAGCGAGTGCTTCTGGTCGCGGCGATACAATGGGTAGGACGCGCGCCAAACGTGCTTTTCATAAGAGCGCTCCTTCACCTCTCGGTTCCCCTTCAAAATCCGTGGAGGCTGGTCCATCCTCTTCGCTTCCACCTTCGCCCTTATCAACACCTTCTCCCCCGTCAAGAAGGCGGTCGACTCACAGGCCATCTCGTTGGGCCAGCGAGCCCGGTTTGAAGTCGGTCCCCGAGACACCAACCAACACCAAAGGGAAACGAAAGGCCGAGGAGCTCGATATCACTCCGCCTGATCAGAAGAACGGACATCGAGCTACGTTTTTGATTCCCGAGGAAAATCGACGTGAGCCTTTTTCACTTGCTCTTCACCTTGACGAGTCGCTGAGTTCGGTCGTCTGACTTTTCCCCCCAGGGCCTCACCGCTTGTCTGAGAGCTCCCGAGCCCCGTCGTCCTATCATAGAAAGCGTGCACGACTGGCGGCATCATCTCCTGCTTCATCGCCTTCAAGACCTGGCTCCGGCATATCCGCCGCTAACGCAGCCTCGTGGCCCAGCAGGACAACCGGTTCACCACTACACCGTACCGGCTCACACGCTGCCTCCGCTGGATCCATGCCCCGCGCAGAGTCCCTTGCTAGCAAGCGCACCGACCGGCGACATAGCGTGTCGGAGCAGTCTATACCCATTAGCGCCCTCATCGCGCCGCACGCGCCGTCCATCGGGCGCTCGAGCGCATACCATATGCGCGACCCCCGCAAGCCACCAAAGGTCCAGCGCACGGAGTGGATCCCTCATCTCAAGTCGGAAGAGGAGGAAGCGTCGCCGCTGCATGCGTGGTGCTTCTTTATTGGATTCATCTTATTCCCAGTGTGGTGGATCGTGTCGTTCTGCCCCATCCCACAGACCCGGCAGGTGGGTGGGTCGGATACAGAGAAGGCGGTTACACTGGACGATCCGCAGGTTGAACATGGTGTGTACTTTTGGCGGGTTTACGCTTGAAGTGGGGCTGACTTGTATGGATTTGTAGACGCCAGGACGTGGCGGACTCGATGCCGTATCATGTCCGTCCTGTCATTCTTGACCTACATACCCTTCATTGTCCTTGTGGCAATTTTCGTTCCTCGGCACACATGAAGACTCGCGACTCTCTTCGCATCTTTTGCCTGCTTTCCCATGCAATTGTCATCAGTAGATCTACTCAGAAAAGCTGTAAAACTCATTGTCACTCTCTTAGCTCTCACATTCACTTGAACTTTCATCTGGTGGCTGTTCGGTCAGTGTATGGACCACATGTCAGTATGTATAACATAGATATATCAATAATGCACTCTGTACTACTGTTGTCGGAATAATACAACTCTGCCTGTTCTTGTCAGTCATCCTCCACGTCGAGGTCACCCTCAATGCCTGCACCCTCGCCTGTGTCATCGAAGAGCATTTCGTTTGGATCATATTCCCATGCACCGTCCTCCATATACTGTTGCTGGTCATCATCCGCGTTGTATACAATCTCCATATCTTGATGCGCGTCGCCCTCCACGCCAGCTGCACTGGGTTGTATTCCGTCCGAGACCGCCGCTGCCTGGTTCGAGAGTGATGAACGCACGACACCAAGCATGTCCTCCATCTCTTCACCGAATCGTTCCTCTAATTCCTCGACTACCTGCTCGGCCTAGTGAGGGGGGGAAAGCGAATACGAAAAGTAAATGGTGCATACAACGTATAGTTCGACTGCTTCAGTCGGTGCCAGATTCACGATTTGCAGCTTTTCGGCTTTGGTCAAGCTATATGTGGCGAGGCTGCGCATGAGCTGGGTGATGCTGGCTTCTGTCTGCGAGCCCGTGGGCTGGTAATCTGCAGAAAGATACTGGATGGCCTGTGCATCTATCTTTGAGAGTCCCGCACTGGCAGCAGGAAACGTATCTCGCGCACCTCGACCTCAATCGTCCTAAGGTTCTCGGATATTTCTTCGGCCGATGGCTGGTATTTTGTTGTTGAGGTGCCTGCAAGCTCCTCTTCCTTCTTGATGCGCAGAGCGGTTTTGGTGCGAGTCAAGTGGTCGCTCTCGAGCTCGCGGAGGAGGGTGAGGACTTCATAGTTGGAGAGCAGAGCGGAACGGGGGTTGAGAACCTAACAGGGCGGGTGAGCTCAGCATCTACAAAGGGGTCCACGCGGTGCTGACCTCCATGGAGGTCCTAGCAGTGTGATACTATGATGGCCTGCAGATAATCATGGCGAACGAGGAGAGCGTCGTCGATTCTGCGAAGGCTTCGAGATGGAAAAGAGTATCGGGACCTGAATTACGGGATAAGGGCGTTGGATTAAACATATCAGGCGCGACAAGGGGTTGCGTGCGTCAATATTCGCGCGGGCATTCTGCCAGAGCAGTCACTCTTCTCATCTGAGCGGACATCTCCTCGCACTCGCCGTCGCCTTTGCATCCACAAAAGAAATGAATCGCCCAGGTAACCGCTGGAACCCACAGGAGTCTGTGCAGATGTTCACTTCGCGTCCAGGTCAGCCACCTCAAAGACCACCGAGCCTTGGTCCCAGCCCCGCCCTCGGCGGTCCCTTCCGTGGCCCATACCCCGCCTACGGAATGCCACCAAGAAATGTCATGCCAGGATATCCTGCCCTTCCAAATCACCGCTCAACCCAGAATGTTGTCCCCCAGCCGTCGCCCAATTATCTCCAGCAACGAGCCCAGAGCACTTTTCCTTTCACTGCTGGGGCTTTGCAACAACAGCAGTCTCAACAGCCGCAGACCCAGCACACCGCTCAATCACCATTGTCGCATACACCGCATCCACAGACCCAGTCGAGCGCGACCCCGACGCTTCCTCTCCATCTCTCGCAGGCGGCCACCCCGAGCATAGGGACAGCTCCATCAGTATCATCGGCGAGTGATGTAGGTCTGGATCCTAATGACTTTCCCGCACTAGGCTCAGCGCCAGCGAACAACTCGAATACGCCCTCGAGCAACAACACGACCAGTTACGCAAGCCAGGCAGGAACGGGCGTCCAGATGAGCGCAGGCGCGGGAGGGGTACAACCAACGGGAGCGGCGGGAGGAAATCAACCACGAGACTTCACGCCAGATGACTTCCCGGCGCTGGGTGGCCAGAACCAGTCGTCGCACCAGCAACAACCATCACAGCAACAAGCACAACAGCAGGGCTCGGAAAGCCATCCACCAGGCTTGAATGGGTTCCAGCAGCACGGAGATCAACAGCACCGACAGACTTTATTGGGGTCATTGACAGGAGGAACACAAACACCGTCTATGGGGAGCGGCCAACAGCAGCAACAGCCAGGGCTGCTGAATATCGGACAGGCGAGGAATGTGCACCCAGGATTCCAGTCCGACGCTGAGAAACAAAGGGTGCGTATTTACTTGTGTGGCGACTTTTGGCGGTTGTCCCTAAGTGTTTGATAGAACTACGCCCTAAAGCTGAACCAGGGCAACCATTCTACTGCTGCGCCGGCTGCTTGGAGCTCTCCTAACGCAAATCCTAGTGCCCAGCAGGCAAGCTCCTTTCCCTCTACTGTTACTAATGGGGCGCGTCAAAATCACACGTCTCAGCAACAGCAGCATTTAGCCGCGCCTCCGGGAGTCCCACCACCATCTCAACAGCAATCCCAAACACACGGGGCGGTGGCTTTGCCTGCAATCCAGCAAACGCCATATGTTGGCAATGGGACGGCGGCGGGTGACACCGCGCATCATCCCTCTCAAGGACCTGTCCACGCTACGAGCGCGGTACCGCAAACACCAGCGCAGCAAGTACTTATGTCTCCAGCGGATCGGTGGGGATTGCTTGGTTTGCTAGCGCTGATCAAGAATGCGGACCCGGATCAAACGCTGCTCTCAATTGGCACTGATTTGGGCACGATGGGTTTAGACATGCAGACACAAGGGTCAGAATACTATCGTTGCCTGCGGATCGAGCCAATCTAAATGTATGCCTTGATTAGGAGCCTATATTCGGCATTTATTACACCCTGGGCAGACTCTTCAGCTGCGCGCACGGTGGAGCCGGACTTCCACCTACCCGCGTGTTACAATGTGCAGCCGCCACCGCCGGGATCCAGCAAGGCCGCGGCGTTCAGTGATGAGACTTTGTTCTTCATGTTCTACTCATCTCCCCGCGATGCCCTGCAGGAGATTGCGGCGCAAGAATTGTATGCTTCCTTTCGTCCGTTGGTTGACATAAGCTTCATGACTGATCGTATGATGTAGGTGGAACCGCAACTGGCGGTACCACAAAGAGTCGCGGATATGGCTCACTAAGGAGACGGGAACAACAGCGTCACAAAAGGTGCCTGGAGGCGAGCATGGGACATACTCGTGCTGGGATCCTGACAATTGGGAGAAAACAAGAAGAGAAATGACGGTATTGTACGCCGACCTGGAAGAGAAGGCGCCCCTCCCCGCGTACGCACCGACACAACCAATTGCGACAAGTCAGCTGCAGACAGCGGCCCCAACGCAGCGAGTCGGCGCTCTGCAGGGGATGGGTATGGCTGCTATGTAATACACGCTAATGGGTGGGCAAGCCCCTTGTACTCGGAACTGTGGACAGGACGCTTCACTTTCGACTTGTATTCCCTAACATCCCCAACGCATCTGAATTCCTCGCTTCTTTGCTACTCCATCTCAACTTGGCGTTGCTTCAATGTCTTCTCTTTCATCGAGCTATAATACGCTTGTATCTGTAAGACATACTGTTCAAGTAATGTTTCCTCGATTGTCTTGTCCACAGGTTATATTCGATTTGTGTCATTGTGTCCACTCGGAACGTCTTGCCAGCTGGTTTCTCAGCTTGGTACGTGATACATCCTTTGCGCCTGCGTACTTGTTAGGCGCTGCATTCATGGCCTGACAGGTGAGTGGGTTATGTCAGAAGCTCCACGAGAGCTCGGTTGACATCGAATTCTGCTAGGACGGTATTAGTGACAGATTCTCTGATTTTCCATGAGACCCTTGTGATCAACGAGTTCTTTGATTGTTGCCGGGCACTAGATCCAAGATGTCAATGAAAGATAATCAGACCAAAACTTGAAAGTTGATCATTCGTCGAGCATGCCGTGCTCGAAATCAGAACATGCAGCGGATGATTGGCATCTTGACCATCAAATTTCGAGGTCGTCGCTCAGTGGTGCTAAATGGCGATGAGTCGAAGCTCTGGTGCAAAGTAAGGTTGCCCACTTCGTTGAGTTGCCAATGCGGCTGTCCCAGCCCGCACATTCACGCCTACATTACACAACCTGGCAGGACACCAACTAGAAAGCCTGCCAACCAGGACAGCAGTAGCTCTGTAGACTGTGCTTTGGCACTGATGGCAGATGTTCGCACATAATTAGCGATGGATGGAGAGACACACAGATGATGGCCAGTCGTAAGAAAATACAGCTGCCTTCGTCAAATTAGCTGCGGTTCAGTCCTGCAATCTGATATGCACAAAAACTGGACCTGGCGTACGAAGGACTCAGAGGGCACTCTCGCACTGCACACATATCTGGCAAGATCGCTGAGGAGCGAGATATAGAGGATGCTCTCCTATATCGTCAGGTATATGAGGCTTTCTCGTCAACGTTCCCTGTGTTCCCCGTCAGTCACAAATCGCGACTCGGCGAGCGGGAGGAGGAGGAAGAAAACCCGTGTCAAGCACGACACTGGAGTCTCACTTGTCGGCCTTTCGGTCAAGCAGAGATATGCGTTACTTCCAGTATGTAAATTTGTAACGTCAGGAACAATGAGCCTACCGGGCACGATGGTACTCGAACTTGAGGCGCTTTGTGGCCACAGAGCGCCTAGCCACCAACGAACTGTGCTTGTACACCGTAACGGATCCAGTACAATCACAAAGCTGTGGACATCCCAGTCTCATCCCACTGCCCCTAGTATCGTCATCGCAGCTCAAATCGTCTATCATCAGAAAATGGTTCTGTTCTTCGCATCAACTGGTGAGCTGTCTCGCATCGCCAGCAGGACTGTGGTCGCTCAGCACCAGGCAGCTGCCAATCCCCCAGTGACCCTGTACATGGGGAAAGACAAGGTAGAAAGTGGGTTGCCTTGGGTCGAAACCTCGTCTGCCCTGCATGCACCTGAACGCGTAGCCCTGGTCGACAGATGAAGACCTGATCAAGTATGCCTGGCCACAAGACGTCTGGTTTCACGTCGACAAGCTCTCCTCCGCACACGTCTATCTCAGGATGCCCGAATCGATGTCGTGGGAGAGCATCCCCGAGCCGCTCCTCGCCGACTGTGCTCAGCTCGTAAAGGCGAACTCAATCGAAGGTATTCGTGCCCTCTGATCGTGCTGCGGCTAGTCCAGTTGACGCAGTCAGGTTGCAGGAAACAAGAAGGACAATCTGACCATCATCTACACTCCCGCGGACAACCTCAAGGTACGTCTGGGTCCGGGTGCGCAGTAGGCTGGTGTGGACGCATCTCCGCAGAAAACCGGAGACATGGCCGTGGGCCAGGTGTCGTTCCACAGTGATAAGCGAGTGAGTTTTTGCTTCCCTGCGATCTAATTACGAGCGTTCTAACGCGGCCAATGGGTCTCAGGTCAGGCGCGGTAATCCCTCCACCCTGCAGAAGCCATGCCGTCACTGATTTGACTGGCAGTTCATGTGGCAAAACGTGAGAACCCGGTAGTCAACCGTCTGAACAAGACAAAGGTGGAACGGCAGGTCGACCACGAGCAGGAGCGTATCGACCGAATCAAGCAAGAAAACGCGGTGCGCAGAGCCGCGGCGGCGCAGAAGGTGGCACTACCATTGATGGGCTTGTATCCCTTATTTATCACTCCGACAGAAAAAGGCAGATGCGGAACTAGCGCGTACTCGGGAGGCGGAGAAGGCGGCACGGTCGTATGACACGCTATTTTCTCAGCAAGAGGATGACGACGACAACGAGGCAGGCCAGGCGTACAACTCGGTCCGCGAAATGGAGGATGACTTCATGTGAATGAGCAGCAACGCGTGCGTTCCGCGGCATTTGTCGTCAGCGAGTGCGACCACTCACAAACATTCACAGCGCCTGCTCTGCTGTGCATACTCGCCGTGCGCGCGTTGGAAGACTGATCATACGAGTCGGCGTTTACTCCCCGTTCCAGAACGCTTCTTCTCGGAAACGCTCACCTGGCGATTTGGCATCTGCACATCTTGACAGTTTTGGCGCTGCACGATCGGATTATGTGTTTGCTAGAGGGTTTAACAGCCGCCCGATCTAGTTGTCGGTGTCTCGGAGGGAGTTATGACGGTGTTGTATGTAGGTTACCGCCGAGGAGGCAAACCAAATGACCCCGCGTCCAGGCACCGCTGTTTTCCTGCCAGTCAGAAGATGAATGCCTGTGAACGGCGACGTGTTAGACGCAAGTCGTCTATTTATCGGCTCGCCAGATAGTGGCAGTGGATGGTCTCGACCGGTGAGCATCAGAGTTGAGGTATACACTAGAAGAGCAAGCATCTACTCCTGGCCAGGAGTGCAGGCCTTCATTGATCTATCACGTCGACGGTCGTGGGTATCGTTCGCTTCCCGAAGGCCGATATAGCTCTTGTAGGGTGATGGCGGTGAGAAGTCGTGATGGCAATTGAAGTTGGTGGACCAGTGCTCGACGCAGTTGTGCAGATTCTGCCTTCAGCGATGACCGACTGACTGGGCGAGACTCGTGGTTAGCTTGAGGCCTGTCTTCGGATCCGACTTGATAGATACATACAACATGCCGAGATGCGCTGGGAGTAATTTGTTGTTGCCTGCGGTGCGCTACCGTGCAGCGTCTGCCACCGATGCAGATGAGGCAGTTATTATCTTCCAGACCAGGGTGAAACTCCCGTCGGAGCTGGTCTCGTACGCAGAAGTGACCAAGGCATCAGAGTCTAAAACGCCCACAGTGTCTTCGGGAGAACTCAGACACTATTCGAATTCGGGGGTTCCGAGCGGTATAAAACAAAGACCGACATTGTACTATCTCTGTCACGTCTCCGCCCAACTTCCACCAGCCTTCCCCCCCTCCTCGCTGCAGACAGCCATGACGACCACAATTAACGGAAAGACGACTGCGACGAGCTGGGCAATGTACATGCGCTCGTTGTATGCCGACCGCCAGCCGCCGACGCTGGGCACGGTCGCCGTTGACAAGCTCGAGGAGGCCGCCCGCGAGAAGCTGAAGGACCGGATTGGTGAGTCACCATGATCGATGCGCGATCGGGCTGGCGGTGACTCGGGCATGCGCGCAGAGGCGTTCCTCTATGTCTTTGGCAGCGCCGGGACATGCTCGACGCACGACTACAACAGAAACGACTTTCACAAGTACAAAATCATCCCCCGCATGCTGCGCGATGCGACACATCGCACCTTGGAGGTGAGCAGCACGCACCGGCGCCGCCCCGACGCAGCTCACGCAACTCCGAGCAGACAACCCTCTTCGGCGTGCAGTACCCGTCGCCGCTCTTGCTCGCGCCCATCGGCGTACAGGGCATCGTGCACCCGGACGGGGAGCTCGCCACATCCGGCGCCGCTGCAAAGGTCGGCATCCCCTACATCATGAGCACCGCCTCGACGCGCTCCATCGAGGCCGTCGCGCAGGCGAGCGGTTCCGGTCCCCGCTGGTACCAGCTTTACTGGTAAGGCCCTTCCGCCCGCACTATGCCCATCCTGACGCCCTCGCAGGCCCAAGTCGAACGAGCTGACGCTCTCCGTCCTCTCGCGCGTCAAGAAGGCCGGCTTCTCCGCGCTCGTCATCACGCTCGACACGATGCTCCTCGGCTGGCGGCCGCATGACATTGACACAGCGTACCTGCCCTTCTTGCACGGCGTCGGCACGCAGGTCGGGTTCACGGACCCCGTGTTCATGGCGCAGTTCGGCAAGGACGCGTACCCCGTCGACCACGCTCCCCAGTGGCCGTACGATCCCGCCCACTTGGACGAGCGCATCCGCCAGGGAGACGAGACCGCGAAGGAGCACGCATTCCTTGGTGAACGCTGGATCGGCGAGGTCGCCTCGGGCGTCTTCCGGCCGTGGGAGGACCTCGCGTTCCTGAAGCAGAACTGGGACGGCCCGATCATCCTCAAGGGCATCATGTGCCCTGAGGTATGTGCTCTTGCTTTCTCTCTACCGCCCAGGGAGGGCTGACGCTGGCGGCACAGGATGCAGAACTTGCGATAGACCACGGTGTTGACGGGATTGTCGTCTCGAACCACGGTAAGCAGCGCTCGCATCCGACAATCACGACGACGCACTCACGTCAGTCCAGGTGGGCGGCAGGTCGACGGGTCCATCTCCACCCTCTACGCACTGGACAAGATCATGCAGAGCCCCAAGGTCAGAGAAGCACAAGCCAGCGGCAGATTCACCATTCTCTTCGATTCGGGCATCCGCACCGGCAGCGACGTCATCAAGGCTATCGCGCTCGGTGCACAGGCTGTCCTGTGTAAGCCTCCCGCTTGTTGTCGCATGCACACGCTCTGACTGACCCTCGCAGACGGCCGGCCGTTCATGTACGCGCTCGCCCTCGGCGGTCAGGATGGTGTGGAGAGCCAGATCAGAGCGATACTCGCAGATGTTCACGTCACGCTTGGCCTGTCCGGTTTCAAGAATCTAGACGAGATACGGGGGAAGGCGGGTGTCTTGGCGAGGGACTGATGCCAATGTAAAACAGACGGACAAGTGCCGGACGACGCGAATAATTTGGAATGTATCTTGCTAGAAGTTATTGTATGATAGATTGTCTGTACGAAAAGACTGAGACATCAGCTAGGCCATTTTCTATACACGCTACCTATACTGAGCTGGAGTGCCGACCTCTTGTCAATCATTCGCGAGGGAAGTTTTTACAACCACTTGCATTCCACTCTCTTCAAATCTCTCTTTGGAGAACTGCCACACCGCCCTCCTCGCCCACGATCAAAGTCGAATCTCTTCGTTGAATGGCAATGCTAAGACAGTGTGGAGGGCCTTAGCATACGTATCGGAAGTTGTCGCATGAGAACCTGAAAAAGCATGAGAAAATGAAAGCATACAACATGGTTTGCTTGCCTGTTGGCTCGCCACTCAATGGCCCAATGAGCATGTACTGGGGTCACACCTGCCTGGACTGCCAGATGGACACAAGAAAACCACCGCAGAAACGCGCAGCGAGGAATGTGCTGACCATAAATTCGGCGACCTCAATGCCAAGAATGCTCAATGACCGTCGTGCGAAGAGACGAGCGGCGCGAGATCACCGAGCGCAGAGGTCTCTCCACGGGCATAATTCAGTATCCATTTTGTTACCTTAGAATGGAAATTGGATACATAATGCCGGGGGATTTGCTGTGCCTTTGTCTTATCCTACCCATAGTTGCGAGCGCAATTTCGCATCGGTCTCCTTCATATCCACGATTCATCATCATCATATAGTACACAGCTGTTTTGGGGGGATGTGTTGCCTAAATAGGAAATAAACGCCCGTAGCTGTCGCACTGACTTCGCAAAGATCGAATTGTGAAGTCAGTACGCCAACATTTCGCACGAATAAATACACGCAGCATTAATAATGAACATAATTGTCCATTTAAAATCTATTTACAACCAACACGAGCAGCATCTCCATATCGCGCGAGGTCTAGCGCCAGCGCCTGGCGCACTTCGAGTGTCGAATAGACTTCTGGGAGCGTGTCCAAGCGAGCGACCTTCACTTTGTCAATAGTCTGCTGCCTCGGTGCGTTGGTGTCCCCGCTGTAGACGACGCTGACGACGTTAAGCTCAGTGTGCCGCAGGAAAGCTATAGCCGTCCACGAGAGGCGTTCACCACCATCATCACCATTGCCTTCGCGGTGAGGTCAGCTGTCCGTTCCGCAGGCAGCCTGAGGCTGTTGAGAAGGTGTAACCACCGGGCAGCGTCAAGGAGATGGCAGCGGAAGAAACAGGGAGGCCAGGAGGGTGTGAATGGACACCAATACGTTGAGGCTAGAGGTATTTTGTCGCAGAGAGCACCATGTCAGAGGGAGGGATAGCGTCCATGGAGTTTGTAGCTAGTGCGCCGGTGTTGTGCTGCAAGAGAAGGAGAAGCCCGTGTGCTTCACCCTTGGAGAATTCACGAATTCGAGGCATGCGGCGGTGTATGAGCACGTACAATCGCCCTGCATGTTAACACTATACACAGCTGTGACAGTGATTCGCTTGTTCATCTGATTAGCAATGACCACAGGAAAAAAAGGCAAACCAGCGGACTGACAGTCGAGAACCACAGGAGTGAAGGTGAATGGCAGCGCAAAGGTGACTGTGGCAACTGCCACAAGGCAAAGACAACCGGGCGAGGTGGACACCAACGTTGGCTAGGTGCAGTGGGGACTTCGATATGAATGCAGACAGCGCACTTAAAAGATAGTAGCAGACAGTGAACATCAGATACTAACTCTGGAAGTACAGGAAGAAAACAGCCATGGAAGTATAATAAAATTGACACTGACAAACATGAGAGATGTTGTGTTGCTGATTGGACCAATAAGTTTTCAAGCTGTCAGGCCTTTACTCTCTGTGCCATCTTCCAGTACTGAGAGAAAACAGTCAGAAACAGAGAACAACTAACCCAGGCATCATAGCAGTCCTTTGCTGTGTGGTACATGCCACTCTGTAAGCTGATCCCCAGATTTTTCCAGAAGGCATACCAGTCAATGCTTTTGTATATATCTACCACTGTATGTGGTGCTGGGACCCAGATGTTTTGAGGAGTGAAAGAGGGGATTGATGGACAAGGTTCAGTGGGCAGTTGAGGGAGCTGGAATACGGTAGGCCCTCAAAGATGTCCGTTCTCTTGCCTAATTTTGATAGAGAAAATCTCATTGTTTTGGGCAGCTGTTGCTATTGTCAGATGGTGATGAATGGTCTTGTCTACCTCATGAAGCCCATTGCAAAGGGCATTCTGAATTTTAATGAAGTCATTTTCGGACTCTTCCGGATATTCCCCATCAAAATAAACAATGCGCTGGGAAAGGATCAGTATGGAAAACCCAAAACTGTGATGAACTCATTGAACAGCACCTTGACTGTCTTTGTACCTCAGCATCTTGAGTCTCAGAGAGATGAGCCAGCTCATCTCAATCACTCTGATTGTTTATAAATACATAGAGATCTACACTATCTATACTATAATGCCAGATAGAACCCATTGCTGAGATGGGATGTCAAAGCCCAGAACTGGGTATAAAGTCAGATTCCACTAGTACTGGAGCAGACCCTGAATTGCCCAGAGACATGCAGGAAGTGGGATTTGTGAATAGCTTCTTCTCCTTGATGTCTAAAATTACAAACATGGTAGCAGCTCCTGTTGATTGCATGTACATCAAGGTCTTCATCAAAATATGCTTCCAAGATTCCAAATATGCAACCTTAGAGAAAATGAGAGGAATAGCCATCATAAGATTGACTTCAAGATACCAGATCACATCCAGCCTGCATGCGGAAATTGTCCTTAAAGTTAGACATAATGGATGGAGGAAATCTTCCTGGGTCAACCGCAGGCATCTGCTTTGCTAGCCATGATCTGATGGACTCATTCAAGGCTCCGAGAGGCTTCTCATGCAGCTGCGTAATAACTTTGAGGACAAGATGTCCCAGCTTGGGAAACCAATCAACACCGCAATAGTATCTAGTCAGCAAGCAATGTGGAAAACTTGAAGTCTAATACAAACTTGACTTCATGGTCCAATTGACCTGCCTGCTCTCTCTTCTTTTGCTCTTTCAGGAACACTTCATAGTATCCCTGTGATACATTCTCAAAGACCCAAGAAAAGCAGATTGAATATTCGTACCGAGTTGTACATAGAAAGGCTCCTTACCTTTGTGCCGCCGTTTAGTATAGGGTCATCAAGAAAATTTGCAAATATCTCTTTACAAACAACCAATATGGCAGCACCACAGCTTCTCTGTGACAGCAGATTTATGACTGGCTTGTTGGTGATACCATGTCCAACTTGCTTTATAAACTCTGGCCTATTGGGCATGCTAAGATCTTGACATACAAAAACAGCACCAGCAGTGCAGTGGCTTAGCAAATGGCACACACTATTATTGCTCAATAAAAGGTTTACCTCTATCGGGATTCAGCGCTGTCCTGTTCGGAAGGGCCCACCGTAACGTGTTTGTGTTCTTATACAGCGCCGTGTGGCCTCTGAGTATAAAGGGGCGAAAGCGCAAGAAGGTCTGCGACAATGCTCGGCCAAAACGAAGGAGTTTGGAGGGGGTCGCTGTAAAGTCCATGATGAGGATAAAGATGGAGACTGAAGACTAACGACGCACTCCTTATGCACGACCTTATGTATGACCTGGCAGAGCACCAGCGAGAAGGAACATCCATGTCTGCCAACCAGGGCAGCGGCGGATCCACAACTTCTGCGTCTTGGCGCTGTCACGGTGGCGGATGTCCAAACATGGTAATCAGCAATGGACGAATTTTTGAAGCTGGAGAAACACACACAGATAGTTGCTCGTAAGGCATACGATATGCGGAAGGTTGATTCCACGTAATTTCTTGCGCCTGTGGCACTGTTCATGTTTGAAGCCTCCTCACTCGGTACAATTCGGACAGAGGCCGCGATCGAATTGATACCATAAGTCCCACAACCTTGTACGCCATAATGTACTCGAAAGGCACCAGATGGCTCTCACGCGCGACCGTTTTGGCCCTGCTACGAACAGGGGTTTTAACAAAAATTTACAGTAGAGTAGAGTACAATATTGTTGAAAAGGGTGACAGTCAGTTGGAAGATGTGAGCAGCGAACAGTAGTGATGTGAGAAAGCGGTAACGGGGATATTTGTACGATAAAATCTGCCTGGTAAGAATGCGAAACAAGCGTTCGACGAGACCAAGAAAAAAAAAAAAGCAAAGCCTGATGAAAAGTCATCCCATTTGAGACCCTGGGTTTGCCGGAGACGGCGAGAGTCCGGTAGATAAACGACTCGCGAGCAGGGTTAGGTGAATGTCGGGAGTGGGATGGTGGGCGCAGGCAATAGACAACAACTCGCAGACAGCGACGACAACGACGAGAAATTGATGCTCGAGCGTCCGGTAAACAGAGAACTCATGGGCAGGTCTAGGTAGATGTCAGGAGTGGAACGGTGGGCGCAACCAATAGACAACGGCGAAGGCGAGGAGGCGAATCTTGAATATACCTTACTAGAAGTTATTGTATGATACTGTCTGTACCGAGAAGTTCAGACATCAGCTGGGACCATCGTTAAGATACACTGCGTACATTGAGCTGGAGTGCCGACCTCTCACCAATCATTCACGAGCCATTTCTTCCAACCACTTGCATTCCACTCTTTCTCAAATTCCTCTTCAGAAAACCGCTGCACCGCCCACCTCCTCGCCCGCGATCGAAGTTCGATCTCTTCGTTGGATGGCAACGTCAAGATAGCGTGGAAGGCCTCAGCATACGTCTCGGAGGACGTCGCATGATAGCCTGAAAAGCTATGAGAACCTTAAAGCATACAACGTTGTTTGCTTACCTGTTTGTTCGCCTTTAAATGGCACCACAATATCGTTAAGAGGACCCCCAGAGGCATGTGCTACGGGTATTACACCCGCTGCCTGGAGTGCCAAAAAAACAAGTAAACCACCACAGAAAGGCGCAACAAAAAGTGTGCTGACCATAAATTCGACAACGTTGATGCCAAAATGCTCGTCGACCATCGTGCTAAGACCAATGCTCGCTTTCGACAGCCAACCAAGCATATCCGGGTACGGCGCGTTCACAACAAACTGCACTCGCTCCTGTAGGATTCATCTCGGCGTGTGCAGTGCTATACTATGTGCCAATTTACGGACCTCAATATTGAGTTCTTTCGCAAGGGCCCGTAAGCCCTCTACGCGGATTGCATCTTCGGCATTACGGCTTCCGCCTAACAAGACGAGCTTGACGGAATCTGGTGTGCTATACTCCGGATACGACTTCAGCAGATGGTGAAACGCACGCAACTGCGCTGAATGATCTTTCTCAGGACTGGTCCAATCAAACACATGTATCAGCGGCAAGTCAACGCAATAAAACTCTCCATACCGGAATTGTGCAACACTAAGGATAACTCGCTCGCGTCCTTCCAACGGGAACTTGGCCATTTCTCGCGTGTCACAAGGGGGATATGCAATGCGGGCGAATTTGGGTGGCTCGGGTTGTGAAGGGTAGAACAAGCGGAGGAAGACGAGTGGTGAGAGCATGTAAATGGTGTCTAGCGTCGGATCGGAATGCTGCAAGATGGAATCAATGTGGGTCTTCGTCCAAGAGGAGTTCACCATCAAGAATGATGCCAGCCGTAGGGAGTTGGCGTAGTGATACATGAACAAGCGGTAGTATCTGAGTCCCCGAGAGAAAAGTGCGTAAGCGATCACTTTCAGGCCTTACACACTCAACAAAAGTGCAAGTAGTGGAATGCAAGCAGAAATGAGCGTGCTAAAACTTACAAAAGCTTTCCCTTGCTAAGGAGAGCCGATGATGAGACAATAGCGGAATTGGTGTGCCACTTCTTTCGCGACTTCACCCTCTCCAGCATATTGGTGCTGATGGTGGGGTAGTGGGTATACGCGCCGACAGTGACACGCCCAAGCACACGCGCGACGTGGAAAGTGAACGCATATCCCATGGTGTCTATGAACAAGTCGGGAATGAGCTTTGACATGGCCTCCCATGCGAGATACATGGATCCTAGACTCTGGCCCAGGAGCGTGAATCGGGGCCATGTTGAATCTTCGACCAGGTATCGAGAAGTGAGGAAAACGAAATGGAGAGAGTCGGGCGAAAGGCTAATATCAAACCCTGCCTTGCGGGATATCAAATAAACTTCTCAGAGCAAGTCAAACAGACCGACCTTTACTTTGTCAATGATCTGTTGCTTCGATGCGTCGGTGTCCCCGCTGTAGACGACGCTGACGACGTTAGGTTCGGTGCGCTGTAAGAAAGCTATAGCCGTCCACAAGACGCGTTCACCGCCACCGCCTGCATTGCTTTCGTGGTGAGATCAGACATGGTCCCTCTGCGCATATAGCCAGCATTCACCAGTAAGGATGGAAGAATCCAACTATCTTCCTTGTCTTAGACCCTCCAAGCTCCGAGAACAATGCATCTCTATGATCCCCCTTCGTGTGCTCAAGTTTTTGTATCAACGAGTGAAAGACATAAGCTAGGAGACCAGCAGGGATTAATGCTAGGACAAAGACGTGTCCAAGCATTGTCGTCCTTGAGCTAGATTGGAAGGACTCGGTCGAAGGCACAAAAATACGAAATGAAGATCCAATTCTTTCAAAAACCGTCGACTAGGTAAAGAGCGAGTGCTCCACGTCCACGCCACGTATGTCTTGGGCCACGTCTAAGTATGCGACAATAATCTGAATTAATAACTTACTTACTTAGCTGAATAGTATTACATGATTGTATAGTGTTATCTTGCGTTTGAATTTTAGTATACAGATAACATATGTTTATACTGGCCAATACTTCAAATTATTACTTTGTTGCTTGCACTGTCATAGAATATGCGCATGGTCATTGGTACCGGTGGCCCTACAGTGACATCTCTAGCCTGAGCTACCCAACTGACTTTCAAGGGCCAGGGATCATGCTCGCCTGGATATCTTGTCGACGGAAATTACCACGACGGGACATAATCGATATTCGTGATTCCGCCAAGATATTGGCCAGCCATTCGGAGGTTCTAGTCTCGCACGTACATCCCTTGTACATCCCTCAGACACGTCTAGTGAGTGCGAGACTACTGGGAAGTTCGTAAGTTGGTTTCAAGGCGCCTCTGAGCTGTGAGTTCTGGTCTCGCTTTCGGCATTTCACTTCGTCCGACAGGCTTGTTCTTGTCATGCACGTTCATCGATATAAGTTGTTACGACGCTTAATCGCCATCCACTCCGGCAATCCATCATTGCATCCTCATCCCATCGTGCCAAGAAGTCATGTGAATGGCTTCGTCCTCTTCTGAGTATGTTCCCAACCCTCCGAACTCGGGGAGTTACGATCTCCTGAATCTGGCATTCTTCTGGGATCCAGTTTGCGTTCACTCGCGTGATTTGCACCAATATTCCGCGAGCTTCCTCCTTTTCTGCTAGCCTTGCTCTTCGTTTGAACTGCATGCAGGTCACTTCAGGTATGGGATCAGCACCCTCGGTGGCTTCGCGCCAATTCCTCCGCTCAATATTTTCTTAGTGCTTTGAACGGACTAGTGCATTGTTCGGATTGCTTGTGGGGGCGGCAGTGTTCAGAAACCGAGATCGAACCCGGAGAGTTGATATCTCCTCATATACGGGTAGATCTGCGGTATGCTAACATAGAAGTGGATGCCATTCAGCTGTGCCGTCTTCCCTACCGGAAGCTGTGAATGTTTTCGGCGTCACTTTGCCTGTAGTGCAGGGAATATGGAAACTTTACCGTCTCGAAACTTTCCTCGAAGTGTAAGTGGCGAATTTGGATGATAGGTGATTCTGAATCGGCATGCGCGCACCCCCTTGAAAAGTAAGTTCACTCATGGTTGTGAGATTGTTGAATCCATTTTCTCAACATTTGCGTCATAGCGAGGATATGGCAAATGAAGCTGCACTGATATATTCAGCTTCATTAACACCCTTGCCATGAACGGCGAGCTGGTATCTCCGAATCTCACTGAGATCACAGCCATTCGGCGTTTCTGAAGCTATGAAGGCTTTCTGGAAATCCTTCACAACCCACCTTCGCCGCCCGTAGCGGCGCGCAAAAAACCGTGTGAGAAGACCGACATCTATTCATTCCCTATTCATGTCGTCTTCTGAATGATGCACTCTGGGTACCCCATGGCGTGAGGAGTGCACCTGATCAGCCGTTTGAAAACACATAAATATGGACGACCGTCGCCTTTGCAACCCAACCCTCAGCACAATACCGCACAAAGTAGTCACTCGACATGAGTAAAGTCCTCGCAACTGGAACCTACCAGATCCGCAACGGCAACACGGGTCAGTGGATCAACCTACCCGCTGGCGGAGGCACTGGCACCGTCGTGCTCCTCTCCAACGGTCTTGGGGGTGCGAACGACGCGGTACGTGATCAATTGCATGTATGCGCCTCCGCCATCCTGTCATACTGACGTTTCTTGTCCTAACCTCCAGTGGAATTTCGCCCCGAGCGCGGAGAAGGGCTGGATTATCCAGTCCTACGACTCGGGCGACTTCCTCTCCGTCAATAGCAGCAACCAAGTTGTGACGAGCTCCACGCCCTACTACTGGAACGTTTTCAAGCCGACGAACGCGATCGCCAACTCCGTGCCGTATTCTTACTTGTGCGTGCTACTGCAGCTAGGATGTACCGGAGAGTGGGAACTAACTGCTTGTGTGCGTATTATAGCCTTCAGAGTGCGTCTACGCAATATGTGCTGGGCACTATCACTCAGGATATTAATGTCCCCGTACGTATGACTCATTCTGCCGCTGGCTGTTCCCCCTCCTTCCTCATTTTCTTTATCCACTGAGCGCGATAGCTGATATTTCGTCCAACTCAGGTCCAATATGAGGCCGAAAGTGACAACGACAACAGACAGTTCTGGCAGTTAATTACGACAAGCGTTTTTGATGCTTAAAGCAAGGGGGACAGATGAAAGGATCGAGTTGATGTAATTATTTGAGATGTGTGTTTTCAGGTCATTCGACGCGCAAACTCCCGGCCGCTTGCGTGGCTTGCGGATAGCAGAATTATATCCGACGTCCTGTTTCTGAATATCAGTCAAGTACAAATATTATTGCTCCACCATCACAGCTCAACAACTATTCCACGGAGTTTTTATTTGAGTGTGTCCCGTCAACGAGGTTCGCACGGTAAGATCAGGACAATCAGATATCAGGACTACTAGACTAGTCTCGGTACTGGTGCAGCAATCTTACAAGTACTGGGTATAGTAGTGCTAGTATCATGCATGTGCAACAATATATATACAACAATGAGCAATTTGAGAGGGCAATTTGATAGCTACGAAAAGCATGAGAATGGATAAATGTGAGTGCAGAGAGATCAAAGCAGTCGTAAGACGTGATAACTGAGGACTGTATCTTCGCCGCAACCATGACGATTGCGACGCCACGATTGGTGTGTCGGGCTACCTGGATATCGCCAAGACCCGAGGGCCCGACGTAATCGTGTTATGAGTAGGCGGACGTGCTGTTGCCAACAAGAGACGCCCCGTGGCGCAGAGGTCCGGAATAAACGGGAGGCGGTAGACCCGGAGGTGAGAAAGGTGACTGCGATCGGACGCTCTCCGTAGTAGCATGCGTCAGACCGCCCGTGGCGGCAAGAGGAGCGCTGCGCTGGACACTGGGTGCCCGAGGTTGAACCCGCACCTCTATCGCCTCCGCAACGCGAGGCTCAAGGGCGCGCGTGAGACAGAGGACGTGGCCGACTCCCCAGGCGAGGTACCGC
>NW_012133423.1:0-32660 GCF_000313525.1 Fibroporia radiculosa | reverse complement strand
GCAGTTCGTCCGTTGCCGGAACGGGCACGGGCCTGCCCCGCCGCCACAAAATAAAGAATCACGATGATAATGATAAACAAAGCTAAGATGGTACCAGATGATTGACATTAGATTTTCGCGGACACTGAAGCGAGAAGATGCGACTCATTCACCAAGGAACACTCCCATGCCAACTCGAGTAGCTGTAGATACATTATCCTTTGGAGTAGCAGTCTCAGGAAGGACGGGAGCAGTTGTATTCTTGGGGTCGGTCATCCACAACCTGAAGACTGCAGGGACGTGCGGTGAGCTCCGACTATACAAGAGTAGTCATAATGACTCACATAGCAATGCAGCTGGCGCGACCGGGGGCACTGTCGTGAATGAAAATAATGAAGCCCGGGGAGTAGGCACAGCTTAAGCTGCGGAGAAGACGAGGTCGGTAGGGGTGTATGGGCGACGTATATACGGAGGGAAGAGAGCAGGCGACCAGGGAGGAAGAGGTATAAAAGGGACACCGGGGGATGTCGCGAGTGTATGGTATTTGGTCAGACATATATAACGAGTGGCGGTGCCGCAGGCTAATTGGATGTGCGTGTAAGTGGCTCAAATACTATACGGGCTTCGTGGATTATTTCCCCGGATCTTCCGACAGAAAATAAATGCCCATCGCTGAGCTATAGAAATCGACGAGTATCAAAAACGATAGTCAAACGGCCCACACCAAGCACCCGTCGCGACCTGGGCTGACGTACTGACGACAGAAAATGAAAAGCAGGAGCTTTCGGATTGCAGCGGCTGAGGCGAGGCTGTGCGACATGCGATGCAGAGTAGCCACAAAGCTATGGGAGGTTCTGAGTAGAAATTACAGAGCACAGCATACTCGAGGCGTTGAGATAAGAATCGCATTTGAAGCCCTCCGAGAGCCAATACCAGCCCAAGCTCAGACGGACCATTGCGGGTAGAGCTGTCACCAAGTCATTCCGAGAGACGACGGGGCCGCACATGAGAGAGACTTTATTGCTGGAGAGTAAAGGGTATCAAGAGATGTAGAAAACGTTGCCTTTAGGCCTCGCAAGCTGGCGAAACGGTGAGAGGCCATAGTAAGAGGCCACTGAGCTCGAGCAAGGCAACGACGAGACAAACTAAAACCAGGATTTTAACTCCGCGCCAAAACGGCAAGCCAGCCATCGGCTGCTGTCGGTTTCTGCTCGTCGTGAGATTCGACCAACTCGCCATTCCTCTCGTTCGCGCATCGCTCTAGCTTTAGAGTTCAGAATGGACTATGATCGCAGGTCTGCGGTGTCCTCCTTTTATGGTGCCCGCAAGTCGTCCGATGCCCTCAACACCGACTTTCCGCAACCTGCATCACCACAATATGACCAGCCTCATCATCCTCGAGTCGACGACGCCTCATCGTTCTTCAATCCAAACAGAGCCTCTCGAGCGGGAACAGAGACCTTAGGAGGAAAACAGAATGCAGGATACAATCGCACATCCTTCTTCTATGCTGGGAGGGAGGAGCCGGTAAAGGGCGGCGTGGATGAAGAGAGCATGCTGTCGAACAACAACGACGGGTTCAACATCTACGCTGACTTTAACAATGCAGGCCCGCGTTATTCAAATGCGTTTGTGGGCAATGACTCAGGGTGCGTTCGTGTTCATCAAAGGTATATCGTTACTTTATCGGTCGCCGTAGCTATCGTCAGGTTGCCTCGCCTTCTCCTTTCAAGGAGGAACCCACTGTAGCCAATAAAGTTGAACTCGTCACTGTTCCTGCTCTGGGGCCGGAATGGAGCAAGTCCGAGATGCATACGAACATGAATAGGGAGAGACGAGAAGAAGCTTTACTGTCGTTTGGCCAAAAATGGCGTTCTTGGAATCGCAATGAGAGGGGTGTGTGTGGCTCATTTTTTACTAGGAGGCAAGCGACCTATATCTTGTTTGGACTCTGTATCGCGTGAGTGTCGCTACCTTGTCATGTTTACTCGGCTCATGACATTTTTTCAGAGTTGGAGTTGTGATTGGGGTATGCCTTCCACGTGTTCCATCCATGTCGTTCGCCACTTCGAACCCAGTATCCGCTGCGACAGGATCGTTCAACAAGAGCGTGCCTGTCATCTTCTCGCGCACACCGGCGAATTTTAGTTTCCCTGCAGACGTTAGCGTACAATTCGACACCAGTTCTGCCATAATTCCAATCCAGGTGTCGAGCTTCAGCGCTGTTGTGACAGATCTAGAAAGCGGCAACCAGGTTGGGACAGGTAGTCGAGGAGGTATGTCAATGCCAGCCAAGGCGTTCCCCATGGTGCAAATGCCGATCAACTTCACCTATGTCGCGACAAATTCGTCGGACATTACTTGTATGTAGTTTGTATCCTCGGATTCAGTCCAGACCGCTTAACCATAATCCCCAGGGGCAAGTTGGTATAATGCGTGCAGAGATCCTGCACTCAATGCTAATGATACGCGCCCACGTATGTACCAATTGATTCTTCTGCCTTTTTTTTCCCATCCTGACACTGAATCTAGCACTGCGCTTCAATCTCCAACTCGATATGAGTATTGTCGGTCTTATCGGGAAGAAGAGCATGTCTGCGGCGGCTACTGCGGCCGAGTGTCCGATCACTCTCTCAATCGATAACCCTTGATTTATTCATGGTTCGCGACACCTGTGCTCCTTTACATGACATTGCCTTATTACTATCTCACTCTCCTTGGACCTCAGTATTGGACAATACGTGGACGTTTTAGTCTCATTTCTCATTGTGTTTTTGACGTCATGCATGGATAGTTACCCGCTAAGTCTCGTACCGAATGATGTGTTATTACGCACGCTAATTCACTGCTGTCTCTCATTTCTTACATCTTGTCAATCGTGCTTTGAACGTTTGAATCACGGTACGGTATGTGAGATTCTGATTCTGTCCATAACAGCTATGAAGGATGTAAGCACCAAGGGCGAGGTGGTGATGTCAATACAGTATTTAGTAATAACCAAGTAACGATCAGTAAGTAGTCCTTGCGCCTATTCGCACTTCGACATACAGCTGACAGGTACATTGCACTCGTAATGATTGCAGTCTCGCCCAGGCATTCGCGATACGGGTCCCCGTCTTCTGCTGCTGTCAATTTGCGTGTCGCTCTGTAATGGACCACCAGTACCCCTCATCCTCGTCGGTGCTCAATCGTCGATGCTCAGCCCGCCGTCGTTCCGGAGTGCTCAGCCCAGCCCTGGATTCGACCGCGCGCCGCCAATCATATGACCGGGACGATAGTTCTGAGCGAAACCTGGACCAGACGCTGACGGTGCAGGTCGAAGACGTGGATGCTGCCGGTGGTGTGCCAACCGTGCTTCTTGTGCGGCCTTCGAGGGCGTCAGCTCTAACGCCTTCTTTGCCGCTCTTCCCCGAAAACTTTGCGAGTCTGCCTTGGAGAGTGGCCGAGGACTTGTATTCCCCGAAAGCTCGATGGGAGCACTTGGCGCCGTACAGCTCGTCTGCTCATGCGAGTGGAGATGACAGGACGCCTAGCTTCAGTCCTATACCCCTCACCCCCCGCCCTCGACAACCAGCACGGGAGCCGTCCACGACGTCTGTGACCACAGCGCGCACAGTGGGCTCGCGTTCTTCTCGATTGCCAACTCCGGAGTTTGGTGCACGAGCAGGGGATGTGATTCGCTCGTATCTTCCTCGACTGTTCTCGTCTAGAGAGACGGACTCACAAGACTCTCGGCCACCTGCCCCCGTTCATTTGTCCGGTATTCACAAACACTTCTCGTCCGCAGCTTCAGAAGCGAGCACGGCTCTGTCTATAGCGACCCCACACTCAATCTCTCGTTCTGGCGGAGAAGGCGTTGACCAACGACGCCCACCATTGTTGTCCTCATTTAGTACTACCGACAAGTTCACACAGAAGTTTCCTCGTCCGCGCTCAGTCATGAAGAACCAAATCTTCAAGAGAGGACACAAAACCGCATTTGCTGCGACAATGCTCGAAGAAGGTGAGGGCCTCGGAATCGACACCATCGATCGCTGGTCTTTACACAAGTGGTGTCTGTTATTTTCCGTCTGCACACTTCTCGTGTATGGAGTCGCGGGCCTCGTTTGCGCCATCTCGACATGGTTTCGAAGTGAGCAGTTCTTCGATATACTTTGATTACGATGAGCTCGAGCATTTGACCGTCTCTCCACAGCATGGGAACTGGCGAGTGTCATGTACGTCGCTGACAACGACATCCTCATGCTCATCACTTTTGCCTCCTCCATCATCCTGCTCACCTTCATTGTCGGGATCAGCGGCACCGTGCTCAACTCGCGCCCGATTCTCGCCGTCTACGCTGTCCTCCTTTGGCCCGCGTTCCTCGCGATCCTCGCGATCGGCTACACGTCGTATCACCGCTACGCATTCGCGCTCGACCGCAAGCTGAACCTCGCCTGGAGTCAGTGGTACACGCCTGTCGGGCGGCTCGTCATCCAGGACACGCTGCGCTGCTGTGGATACTACGACTCTCTGCACGAGGCGACGCCGAGCAAACAGTGCTATCCGCGCACGCCGCTCCCGGGATGCAAGGGCAAGCTGTACCGCTTCGAGCGCGAGAATCTTGCGACTATCTGGTCTGCAGCCTTCGCACTCGTACCGGTGCACATCATGAACATTATGATCTCCCTTCTCTGTGCGAATCATGTCACTCGGATTTTTGGCAAGGGGATTATGCCCAAGCAATACTGGTTGAGCGGGGCGGACGTCAGAGCAGATGCGGAGAAGCTCATGAACATATTTCCCGGCGTGGTGGTCAGACCAGGCTTGATCAAGAAACTTTCAAACCCTGCATTTCGAGGGGATAGGGAAGACCGTACCACGATCAACCAGGAGACGGACTGGGATCGGTTTTCAAGCATGCATTCAAGTACAGGATCAATTGGGTTGGGATTGTCTGAACAGTCTTGAGGGGGTACAATATCATTAGATAGATGTATATTGAATGTATCTGACATATGTGAATCCGCTGTTCAATACCGCGTGCGCAAACCACAGTAACTGAAGCAACCCGGGTAAAAGCAAAGGAAAGCGCTCTATGACAAACGGTGCAGTGCAAATAGTACATCTATAATGTGAATGACGGTCGAACGGTCGAATGCCTAGTCCAGCCTACTCGTCGACACCCTCCTCCTCCTCCGCGATCAGCCGCTCGGCCTCGAGAGCGGCCATGCAGCCACTGCCCGCGCTCGTAATCGCTTGACGGTATCGTTTGTCTTGTACGTCACCGGCAGCGAACACGCCCTTGACACTCGTCTGCGTTGTCCCTGGCACGGTGATGATGTAACCTTCCGGATCAGTTTGCAACTGGCCTCGGACAAGCGATGTCGCAGGCTCGTGGCCAATAGCGTAGAATAATCCATTGACGGGGAGATCCTTCTCCTCGCCCGTCAAGACGTTCTTAATTCTCAGGTTGTTCAGCAGGTCACCGTCACCCTGGCACTCCATCGCAACAGTGTTCCAAAGGATTGTGACTTTGGGATTGTTGAGTAACCGTTTTGCCATAATCTTCGATGCACGCAGCTCCGCCCTCCGGACTAGAACGTAGACGTGCGAACCGTATTTCGTCAAATCTAGACGTATATGCGTAAGCAATCAAATCACGCATAGCGGTAAACTATACTTACAAGTAGCCTCTTCGGCAGCAGAATCACCGCCACCAATCACAGCAAGAGGCTTATTTCTGCATAGCATGATGTTATCTTCGCTACCCTGCGTAATATCGCTGCTGACACTGACCTAAATATGGGCACAGCGCCATCACAGACGGCACAAGCGCTGATACCACTCTGCCAGTATGTCTCTTCGCCTTTGAGACCTAGCCGTTTTGCACTCGCACCCGTTGCAATTATTAGGGTATCTGCTGTCTCAGGATCCTGATCTTCCTGGAACTCGCGCCAGTACCGGAATGGTCTCGCAGAAAGGTCAACTTTCGATACTGTCTCGGTAACGATTTTCGTGCCGAATCGCATGGATTGTGCGCGGAATTTATCCATAAGCTCCGGCCCTAGGATTCCTGAGGGGAAACCAGGGAAATTCTCGACTGAAGACACTCGTCAGCAACTCATCAGGATTTTCAGGATACGACAAATGGGGCAAGTGTCGCGCGACATGTCACGCGCCGCATCTTAACTTATTATTTTGCGTGCAGCCTTGCTGCAGCGCGATATTCTCGTCATGCCGAGTGAATACGCCAGTCCAAAGGAGCAGAATGCCCATAGATGAGACGGTTGTGGGTATGAGGGTAAGGAGTCCCGCGTTCGGCAAAAGCCGAGCGTACATAACAGGACTGGCCTGTGCTCTGTTCGCATCCCCCGCAAAAGACTCGGTGCAAGCGGGCGGCTTACGTGCAAAGATGCACCTGTAGGGTCGCGAAATGGCACAGAAACTCACTATCTGTGGTCGTTGTTAGTTGACCGCCTGCGGCGAAGCCATTTGCCATAAAACCCTCAAAGAGGACTGGATTCAGGTTCGCCCGTGCGAGATAGATGGCTGCTGTGTGTCCTGCGGGTCCTGAACCTATGATAACCTACATCGAAGACAATCGTGAGGAATCCGTATCCGCGGGTAGCGATACTGCGCAACATACCACTTTCGAGTGCATCTTTGAACTCTTCTCGACCGTTTTGCTCGCACCGTTTGCGTGGTTGAGGCCATTCACACCGTTCGTAGTATGTGTCGTAGGGGACATTGTGGGGGAATTAGGGGTGCGCAACGATGTGGTGGCGACCAGTAAAGCCCTGTAAAATGACTTGAAAGTAGCGGAACGCAGCGTGAAGGATGGTGTTAGACAGAGGACTTAAAACAAGTGAAACGACGGACAGTCACACCAGAATTAGTCAATCAAGTGATAAAGCCGGTCACGTGATGATTACGCGCCCTCCGCACGCGTCGTTTGAGGGCACTTGTCAAGCGCGAAGGCTTTGAAATCCGCATGATCAAAAAAATCGTCTGTGGAACAATGATGCCTGGTATGCTCACCGGGGATGGTAGCAGATAAAGCGAAAATGACGGTCGCCACAGCCTCGCCAAAAATGGGGGGTTTTTATCCCGTGGTCGGACGTACAGGCCTCGGACCTGGGTATCTCTATGCGCGCATGATCAGAACGACCTTCGCCTGGCTGTGAGGAGAAATTACTGCATGGGGCACCCATACATTGACGCGATGTCCTCAGATTCTATGGTGTCCCCGCTTTGCGAGCGGATGAGCGCGTATACTGACGGGATTGCAGCCGCAGTCGGGTGAACTCAAGGTGAACTAACCCGTTCAGACTGGATCGAGCAGTGGCTGCGCTCCTCGTCGGAGTTTGTCGGAGCTCCGGGACCTGCCGAGACACCGACGCTCTTGCTGTCGACATCGCAGTCGTCGTTCCAAACACCAGCCCGCTCTCTGCGACGTTCATCCCGACATCTTCGACACTCTCGCTCATCATGTCTGACCTGTGCCCTGTATACGCCCCCTTCTTTGGTGTAATGGTATGTTCTATTTCGCAAATGCTCAACGCCTTTCCTGCTGATTTACACCAAATTCTAGGGATGCACCAGTGCTATTGTTTTTACCTGTGAGTTTTGCTTGAACTCTCAAGCACTGCTGCCCCAGTACGCTAGATTACCACCGCTGACGCTCAAAAATTCGCTGCACAGGCATAGGTGCTAGGTATCTCCATTTAGGTCGCCTTGCCCACTCGAATGCTAATTTGCCTGCTATTAACAGTTATGGTACTGCGAAATCAGGAGTCGGCATCTCTGCCATGTCTGTCCTGCGACCCGACTTAATGATGAAGTGTGTAATTCCTGTCATCATGGCTGGTATTATTGCTGTACGTCTGATGCTGAGAGGTCGTGAATAATCTTTCAACTGACCATACTGTCGTAGATCTACGGCCTCGTTGTTTCGGTTCTCATCTCGGGAGATCGTGAGTTGCTGTCTGCAATGTTACGACTTGCTACTTAACGTCTACAGTCCAAATGCGCATGACTTTGTTCCAAGGTTTCGTTCAGTTGGGAGCTGGTCTGTCTGTCGGACTTGCGGGTCTTGCTGCAGGATTTGCTATCGGTATTGTTGGTGATGCTGGCGTCCGAGGAACCGCTCAACAGCCACGCCTTTTTGTTGGCATGGTATGTCTCAAAGTTTCTATTATGTTGTCCTGACCGGTGACTCTCGTGTAGATCCTGATTCTTATCTTCGCTGAAGTGCTGGGACTTTACGGTAAAGCATACTTCTACTTTCATTCTCATTATTCTCACTTCATGTACTCCAGGCCTCATTGTTGCACTCATCATGAATTCATCCGCGTCGGACGCTGTTGGTCAGGTAAGTATTGTGGTTAGGATTGCGTCCTCTGCTGACCCCCATTTTCACAGTGTGGTGCGTAGACAGCTTGAGAACAGGACGTGATGCACCGTGGTTGCTGTACCCTATCTGTGTGAGCAGTCAATCGGCGTTGTAGGTATGACTATATTGCAGATAGACACTCGTACTTTACTAGGCGCTGAATGCTCTGGATCAATTCCCTGTTATGTCACATTGTCACCTAATGTACTGAGCCCTCGGAGACAAGATATCCCAGCGTATATTGCTGACCATGCGAGGCTGAATGTGCTTTGTCTAATTAAGTTATGAGGAGCAGAAGGAATCTTGAGGGCCTTGCGCAAAGGGTTATAAAATCAGCTGCGAGCAGGCCATTCGGTAAATGGAGACAATGCGATGAGGTGTAATAATTATACAAGGGTATAAATGTTAGCGAAATGTGCATATGGTAGAACGTATGTAGTTTGAGATGAAATGATGCATAACTCGTCGGTCGCTGAGGTTCAGAGTCAATAAAGCTCAAAATTAGGAAGATGCTGTCGTGGCTGCGTCCCAGTGGCACAATGTTCGGAGTCCCGTTATGCATCATGCGTTGTACCACACAGCTCCAAGTCGGAGCCGTCCGCGTCAGTATCCACCCAGCCATCCCCTTCACTCACGTCGGCATCTGATTCAGACCGTCTTTGAACACATCCCGTAGACAAATCATGCGCGCCGGACATGCAGAGAGGAGGCAGTGCACATCGGGAGACATGAATATGCTGTTCCCCCTGACTGCTTTTAACGAGCACGTCTGCTTGGGGACCAAATAAGTCGTGGTCCACATCTGACTGGCGACCCAATTCGGTGCGCGACGAGGATGCAATTCCCTGCACACAGTTGTCGCCTGTACTCCGTCCTGTCGTCGGATTCTTGACCTCGTGCAGATGCGCGCTGCGTGCCCAGTGCTTGGCAGACTTCTGTACAGCCGCTGGACTGCCGTATCCGAGCCCCATGCCGCCAGAGCTGGACCGTTGCATGACTGGTCGAGGCAATGCAATGGGAGTTGAATGCATTGCCCCGTGATGGACGGGGCGATTATGAAGAATAAAATGGCGAGAAGCTGGTAAACGATGGGAGGAAGGGGTGCGTGGTCGCACGCCAAGTTTCCGGTTGCTTGGACTGGCGTGCGGTCGTTTGTAGCGAGGAGATTCAACATCTGTCTGGACCTCGTGTGAAGGAAACTCAACCTTTTCAGCTGAAATGCGCATGCCGGAACGAGAATTAGCGGCGGAGGTGACGTAAGGAATGTAAGCTTACTGGTAGTTGACTTCAGCGGACGAGCGGTTCGAGAAGTAATGGATTGAGTGCTTGGGCTCCGACTTCGGAACCGATTCACCCAGTCCCCACTCAGACTCAACGTCCGACGGCCCCAGTCTCGCATAGTCAGCGGGCGTCCGAGTGCCGGGACACGGTAGTGCTCGCCACGAGAGCCACGAGTGAGAGCCAAAAACACTAGGACAGCCAACAATAGACAAAGTTGTGCTATACCAAGACGTTTCTCCAGAAGGACCTGTTGCAGGGCTGAGACATGTGACGGGAATTCGAAAAAAGGTACGTACTTCGTCAGTGAGATGGCCAACCTTGGCAAGTAACTCCCGGTGTTCGTTCTCGAGTCGTCGGCGCTGTCTGTCAAAATCGCGAATCGAACGTTGGTACATCTGCGCCTGAGCTTTTCCCTGTGTGATCATTATTTATAAGTATCGTCTAGAGGACATTTTCGCAGACTTACAATACCCTCCAAGCGACCGATGTCCTCGCCGAGTCGTGTTAACAATTCGCGAACACCTGCAGTCTGCTCTTCCACATATCGAGCGTAGAGGGTGGTGTTTGCCTCGAGTGCTGTCAAACGATTCATAATTGTCCGGTAGATAGACTCACCGCCAGTTACCGGCGGCGGAGCAGGATGGGAGGGGTACTGAGAGGGGAGAGAAGGAGAAGACACGGAAGAGGCTCGAGTGGTCCCGCGGCTCAAGTGGTGCGAAGTAGAGTTCGTTGGGAACGTAGTGGTATCGCTCAGCGAAGGGTCTTGAGAGTCGATGGCAGACGTAGAGGAGGAAGCAGGCAATGATGTAGTTAACGTTTCTGCCGACGCATCAAGTGGCGTGTCCGTGGAGGCGTGTCCGTCGTAAGATATTTCTGAGTGGGATAAGTTATGGTCATCAATATTCATAGTTTCCGTTTCTCCACTCCGCGACGATATTGTCAGTCCATCGTGGTGAGCGGAATTGTCTGAGAATTGTGCGGGTGGTTGAGATGTGATGGTAGGAACATGCATCGAGTCAGACAACAGATCGTGGCTTGAAGGGTCACAGACGCTGCTTTGTGTGTCTTTTATTACGGCCTTTGTAATGAACTGAGGTGTGCCTCTTTCCGTATCCACGACATTGAACAGCGAATTTCCTGCAGGAATATGAGCGGCTTGTGAAGACACCAAGATAGCTTCGGAAGAAGCATTAGCTTCCTCGGACGAATGTCTCGCTCTACTTTCGGCCTCCCATTCACCCCACTTCCATTGCTCGAGATGAGTAAGACCGTACACCCGCAACAGTGACACAGGACAATAATACTCGTTCCCATAGTGGGTGTGGAAATCGACGCGAATATAACGATAGAAATCGCGGAGAGTAGGCGGAAGATGGAAAGACTGTAATGAGCATCATCAATCAATCCTTACAGAAACACAAGAGACGAATAAGTTACCTGAACACCTCGAACATTCAGGGCTCGGTATGTTCCCGCGTCCGTCCATCCCTTCTCAGAGGGTGTGTATGTCTTGGAGACACTCACAGTAAAGTCTTTAAAAACTCCACTGAAGAATTCGAAATTTGCCAGCTGCACGGTGTCAATCATGATGTCTTCACATAGCTCTACAACCACAAACTGTTTTTGTTCGGCGCAAGGACTGAGCATATACCTGTCCTTCTTTGATGACAAGATGAGGGACGGTGACTTCGCGGAACGATGGGCAGTGTGCACTCGCGCAGAGCAATCCATGGACGCATAGTTGAATCGGTCAGTGATTGGAATGCGAAAGTGAGGTGACAGCCAGTCGTCTGGCTGGTTGGCACCGACAATGTCCTGCTGTGAACCATTGGACACGGTACTGTGTGTCTTGTCAGGGCCACCAGTGCCCACCACTTCCCCGCTCGCAAGCGGAAGCACGCCGTCGCCGTTTATGCCAGCATTTCCCTGTCTACGACTGTTTCCACGAGAAGATGAACTTGGCACAGGGTCTCCGGCCTCTCCCAGTCTCTTCGCCTTCCAGTCTTCGAATGACAGCAGTACATCATCCTGCGAGGTCGTGTCGCGCGGCTCGAGGGGCGTCAGACAGCAGACCGAGGGTTCAGCACGCCTCGGTTTCTGGAGTGCTATGTTGCGAAAGGGATCATTTGACGAAGAGGGTGCCGCAACAGCCTGAATAACACATAGGGCAGCTATAGAACAAACAGACAGCAGCTTGCAGGAGAACATGAAAGCTCTAGTCCGAAAGCGTCGCCTTATCTCCCTGACCTATCCCGGAGTAAGTGGAGTCGCCGTTTAAGCATTCAAAAGCAAGGCTGGTACTGCACGACGCAGTCACCACCAAAACAGGCACGGCGAACACGTAGACTTTTGTCTCGGAAGTTGAGAGCGGTGGAAAGCATCATCATTATCATTCAATTACCACGGCCTGGACCGTACTCAATGGTACCAGTGCAGAAAATATAAGGTAAAATTTACACAATAGCCTCTTTCGAGTAGGACTGTAATGCAGATCATTAATATTGTTTCTAAGTCAACGCTCGGAACGCAAGTTACGGCCTAATTCTCTGAAGAAATTCTTGCCACTGTGCTTCCATCTTGTGACCGAGCCACCCAGTGCTCGCCGACCAACTCCATTCCTCGACGTTCCATCCGCCTCTCCCTTTTCATTTTGTGATCCTCATCTTGCCGCAACCTGACCCATTGTTGCTGTCGGGCCAGAGATAGAAGAAAGTAGCCAAAATGCAGCCAATGCCAAACCGGTTAGGACTTGGTCTTCGTCCGCCTATGCCTTCTTATGGCCAGGGTCCCTCAATTTCGGCTCTCGCACAGCAGCAGCAAATGCATCATCACCAACATTTTGTTCCCCCACAACCAAGATCTACCACCCTATTTATTGGGTCAATATCAGGCGGAATCTCAGATGGTTTCCTGAATCAACTGCTTGGGGTGAGTGCTCTCCCAACGTTGGCAATCTTTCGAGTCGATGTTCAAGTTTGCTCAGGCGTGCGGTCCAATTTCATCATTCAAACGTCTCATTACCCCGGCGAATAAGCCCCAGGGGTTTGGATTTGCAGAGTTTCAGGATCCTGACGGTGCGTTGCGAGCCATGTCACTCCTCAATGGCGTAGAGCTACCAGCATTGGAGGATGGATGTGTAAACAAAAAGCTCCTAGTAAGTGACTATACGTACATTGATGGTTGCAAGCTAACGATCGATGGCAGGTGAAGGCAGATGAGAAGACTAAGATGTTCCTGGATGCTTATCAGGCGCAGAAAATGACGACAAACGTACGTGCTTGGGAATTGTTGTATTCCTCGCTGACTTGTGCTGTGCAGGCCGACGAAGAGCTGATACGGCAGGCTAAAGCGAGAGTTGACCAACTTCTTGTAGATATCAACAAACAGTCCCAAGATGCAGCGACTAGTGGTCTCATTGATAAGGAGAAATACGTTATTCCTCCACATTTGCACGACTTACAAGAGGCCGATTTGCCTGAGACCCAGCGAGGTCTTGTCATGACAGAGATTGCCCAGTTTCGTGAACGCGCTGCAAAAAGAGAGCGAGAGAAAATGCGTGACGTCCGTGAGGCGGTCCCTAATCTGGCCGCCCCGAGCGGACCAAAGCAAAGAGAATGGGGCAAGCCGCAACTTGCAGGCCAGGGTCAAGACTCGCCACTGGAGACTTCAAAGCCCCAGCAAGGCTTTGGAAAGGGCGCGCAGGGATATAGTAAGCCAGTAGGGTTTGTGAAAGCAGAGGAGGATGGGAGGTCGCCAACCCCGGATAGCAGAGTAGTTGCCGGACGAGCGATAAAAACAGACGAGGAGCTAGAGGCAGATCGAAAAGAGACCCGACGACGAGACGAAGAGACCTCTTACCGAGATGTAAGTGTTCTGTTGTGACATTTTCGATTCCCAGCTGAATTAGAATTTACAAGCGTGAGCGCCGGTACGAGCCGCGTGAGCGGGCCAGGATACAGGCGATGGAGCGCGCTATCTTGCGAGAACGGGCGACAAAAGAGGCTGAGGACCGGGATCGGGTTGAGATGCGATCGCGCCTGGCGATCTGGGACGATGATGAAAGCGATGAACTCTTCTACACAGATAGGTGTGCCTATAGCTTCACATGAAATTCTCCCAGCTTACCGGTCCATGTCAGATCTCGGTGGCGTTCCCTACGTGCGCGACGACTTGCGGCTGAACAGGCAGCAGATGATGAGTCGCGGGGTTACGAGGAACGAGAAGTGGAGAATCTGCGACGCGAATCAGAGGCTTTCCTTGCTCGACAAATGGACGAGATGCAGGCGCTGCAGGAAGAGCAGCGCAAGGCGGGCATGCTTCTGGATGATGGTGCGCCCGTTAAGCTCAACGTGTCCCTTGCTGCGACTGCAGCTCCCAAATCCGAGACGACTGCGAAGGAGAAAGCAGTGTTCGGGCAGGAGGAAGAGGAGGAGGATGGCATTCGTAAAAGAAAGGCGCCCCTGCCGAAGCTGGATTTGGCGGAAGGCGGCGAGAAAGCGCGCGAGCGGCTTGAGATGATCAAGACAAGTGTTCCACGCGATAAAGAGACCTTATTCAAAGCCAAGGTCCGATGGGATGGCTTGTCGGATGTGCGTTTATTTCTTGCACGATGATTGACCTCCGTGCTGAACGACTTGCAGATTATGATCGATAGGAAGCTGGAGCCTCTCGTCAAGCGCCAAATGACCAAATATCTTGGCGAGTTAGAAGATGACGACCTTGTGATGTTCGTGCTTGAGCATCTCAAAGATCACAAGGGCCCACAGAAGCTGATCGAGGGCCTGGAGCCGGTGCGTCCCCTCTCAGTCATACGTCTTGATGAGCATGCGAGTTGGCCGTCTCCTGTGATACTGAACATCACCGTTTGCTAGGTACTGGAAGAGGAGGCGATGGAGTTCGCGATTAGCATTTGGAGACAAATTATCTTCGAAAGTATGGCATACGGAGAAGGCCTCCATACCGAGAGAATGATGGTCGACTGATGGACTCGATGGTTTCTCGTGCGTGGCCTCCGGAGATCGAGGCAGGTGCGTTTGCGTAGTATCAATTATTTTCCTACTAAGATGTATAAGATTCCGCGCGTTATCATATTTGTAAAGCGTGCTTATGAGTCGCCGCAAGAGGCAGGTGGGGCGGAGTGGCGGTCTGCGTCGTTGCTGTATCGTGAGTTGCACATTCGAATCAGATGCATATCGGCGAGGATGATGTGTTCCGTCTTGTTTCATGAGATCCGCTCACTCGTCGAATGTGTTGTTATTTGCTCGATAAATCCTGGATTTTACCGCCTCACGCTGAGTGCTACGCTTGCGTCTCCTCCGAGATCATTGACTGCCGGTGGTTCGGAGAGGAATGCTCTAGGGCTTTCTGAGCCGGGACTCAGGAGCATGTGCACCTGCACCCTGACTTGTCCGTGGCAAGAATAATATTCACTACTCGTGATGCGGTACGTCTTCCATCTCTGGAGGAATGCTGAACGGACTCTGTTCAGCGCAATCTATGTTTCATTGTCGTTTCTTGACGTGCGGGAAACTGGGCCAGGCGCATCTGCTTGGCTGTGATCGACTTACTCACTCTTCATGGTATCATTGAGGTGAGTCGGGGGGTCAGATTGTAAATAACGTACTATACTACAATAGAAGTCTTCGCTCCAGGAGTTATGCTACATCAGATAGTATGCCCTGCGGTCACGTTTTGCTCCCTCGTTCGCGCTCTCTGTGCATGGCGTGGACATGGCCAGTCACCGCGGGCAGTGCAACCTCCCCTCGCTTGCTCGCTTCAACCTGCTCGTGTACCTCCACCCGCACCCGTATTTCCACCGTCTTCACCGGCTGGACGTTCCCCTTCTCGTAGGCCGCATCCTCTGTGATGACGAGGTGTTGTGATTCCCTCGCAGCTATCCTCCGGCGTTGTCGATAATCTGGGCAGCCGCCGCGTCTGCTACTACATCTTTGCACCCAGTGTCCCACGACGCCGAGCAATAGGTGGCTTCTATAACTTTGCTTGGTTAGACACGATATGTGGCAGCGACCCCACTCCGCCTACCTCATCTCGGACTTGACTCCTTGGTCATCGGCGTGGTGGTTGCGTGGTAACTGCAGCATGGGAAGGTCTCTGGTCTCCGTTGGTCCCGCGATGGGAGCCGGTTGTGTTTTCGGATTGTCGGTCGCGAGCTATATGTTGCTAAGCCTTTCCCAATGCAGCAGCTGCTATGTCTGGCTGGGCGCACTTGTGGTCGTCTCGAGGAATGCTGGGCTATGTGGTTGTAGGGAAGCATCACTTACAGGCTCCGTACGCAGTCCATGGGAGCAGATGGGGCCCTTCACTCCTCTCTAGCCTCGCGCTCTTTTGGATATGGGCAGCTGCGCCCATTGGGCTGCCCTGCCACGGGGCGCCAATCTGCTGTGGGTGGGGCCGACTTGCATCCTTTAGGATACCTCGACTCTCACTGGGGCTTTGAGGGTGTGTCGATGGCGTGGAGGTGGTTGAATATCTGACATGCGGGATGACGCCTTGGTGCGGACTCGGAGCGCGCGTCCGTAGTCGGCGGAGACCGAAGCCGCATACAGCGATACCCTGTATCTGCCCCGGGTCGGTTCCTGGTCCTCGGGGCACATACAAGCCTCTGAGTGGTGATGATTGGGACTTGAGCTTCGCGCTCAGGTACGGTACATGATTCTCATACATAATAGTGCGAGGGTGGGGTTGTAATCCGACTCCGTGGAACGATAGCCGACGAGTCTCATGCCTGTCGGTGTGGTCTACGAGCTCATTCTTCCGTGTCTGGTCTCTATCTGATGAGACTGCTCCTAGCATGGAGCTTCTGTATGACCGTGACAGTCTGAGGGAGATCGAAGACCTCGCCGCCGATTGTTCGACCGAGACGAGGGCATGAGTCAAAATGTGGTTTCTAATTGCCAGTGGTAGCTTTCAGTCAGACGGTGTCTTCTTTGTGCAAGTGCAGGAATCCACACACAGCGCTCCAGGTTACATTGAAGGCTGGACGCAATCAACTCATACGCGTTGACAGGACTGATGGACTAGTGTCAGCCCGCATGTATTCGAGGTTTCATGTTATCGAATTGTTCTCAGGAGCTTCCCGGGAATTTTTTTCCCGAGTATATAAAGATGGATATCTCGCAGGCCAAAGAGCCGTCGCAGCACTGCTAGGTGTTTCCTGTTACTGCTTCAGTTTGGCTTCAATTTCAAAATTCAGCAAGGACCTTGTGGCGTCAGCACTGATTGCTGTTTCAGGAAGGTGAGTAGTAAGGGTTGGCAAAATACAGATGAGCGGCAATAGAGTCTAATGTGCCAGTGAGCACGTTTTAGTTAATCAGGTTATGGCAGTTCTTGATCAATCCTGTACTGCACTCGATGTCTATTGGGATGCTTCCATAATGTACTGTTCGTGAACGCCGGCGGCTTGTAGCGTAGCACCAGACTTGATGCGCGTGTCAGCAGGTTGGACTTTTTACATTTGGATGGTTGTGCACGAGAGTGGTTTATTTAAAAGCCATTTTGTCGCTCGTGTCTAGGACGTGGGCCATACGGACATATGTCGCCCCAACGAGGCTGTGCCGGTGACGAAATTCTGCAGTCAAGCGGCATCAGAAGGGGATGGACCCATGGAGAGTGCGCAGAGCCGCCGACCGACTCGGATCGGGTACCTGGCTCATCATTGCACTCGCCACACGGTCTCCCGTCTGAGCAGATCGGGGGCAAGGAAAACCTGCATAAATGTGGTGAGCTGCGATTTTATCTCGGAGTCGCAGAGCAACTCATGACCATCCTGAATGGGTGCAGAAAAATGAGCTTGGACATAATGTGGCCACTTGGAGCCGCCACCCCCGGCCAGATGAGATGAGATCGCTACCCCAGACTCCAGGCTGAATGAATGCACTTGCAAGTACTCCCGCTCATCGTCTCCGGGGCCGGCTCGTGCCACTGGGCTAAACTTATCCTCGCAACTACTTTCAGCCCGTTACCGACGTCGATGTCGTCTGGCGGAATGCACAGCGTCCCAGTTTGTGTCCTGCGCTGGCGGTCAGCAGACCATCTCCGCGGTCAGTGCAAGGCGCTGGCATGGGGTCACACGCACCCGCGCCCGCGCCCTCGTCCTCCCAGAATACCATGGCTGATCGGAGAAATATTTCAATTCGGCTACTTTTCCTCCTCGCTCAGTATAAGAGCGCGGGCTGACGCCTTGGCCCTTTTCGACACCGTCCTTCGAGCCAGGTCAATATGTGGGCTGCAACGGCGGCAACCCTCTTCTGTCTCCTGCACGCTGTAGTTGCTGCCCCGCAGGCCACCACTACGGGTGCAGACACCACCCTGCCTTCGATCACGACCCAGACAGCGACAGCGTCGGCAGCCACCCCGTCTGCTCCCATCCCGTCAGAGGAGCCCCTTCCTCCCGTCCAGGCATGGTGCCCCAGCCAGATCTTCTGTCCCGGAGCGGTGCGTCGTGCCCTGGCGTCCCCGCTCTCCCCCTCATTTTCCCCGTTCTAGATACTGCAATCCGTCGACCTCGCGGACGTCTACACCGACCCCAAGGTCATCGTCGACAAGCCCACCTCTAAGCGTTCCCAGCAGGTGCTCTCCGACTTCAGCGCGATCTATGGCACAGGCTCCAATGTCATCACCGAAGAGGACATCGTCAACTTTGAGGACAACGACTTCCGTGGGGAGGGGCTCGAGATGGAGGCCATTGCCCTCTCCAACTTCAACGCCAACCCAGCCTTCCTCAACAACGTCACCGATAACCTCCTCAAGGCTTGGTCACAGACGGTCAGTGGATATTGGGTCGACCTCGTGCGCCAGACCAACTACTCCGCAACCTGCCCCTACGGCACTGAGAATGGCCCCTGCGAGGGTACATTCATCCCGCTGAACCACACTTTCGTCATTCCTGGCGGTCGTTTTCGTGAACAATGTAGGCGTCTTGCTTTACATACAGAAAGTGCCCACCTAATGCATTCGTAGACTACTGGGATTCCTACTGGATCATTCAGGGCTTGATGGAATCCGAGCTGTATGAGATTGCAAACTCGACCCTGCAGAACTTCATGGACGAGATCCAGACGTTCGGCTTCATCCCAAATGGTGGCCGTATTTACTGTGAGTACATGCGGCTGAAATGACTTTACTCACACCCTCACATCATACCTCAGACCTGGATCGTTCTCAGCCCCCACTGTTTGTGCGCGTGAGTTAACTTTATCTCAGCTGTAAAGGATATCGTTCTGATTCTGCTGTATAGATGGTGTCCGACTACGTTACCACCACTGGCGACACCTCTGTCCTGGAGCGCGCCATTCTCTCCGCCGAGACGGAGATGCAGTGGTGGATGAACAACAGGTCTGTGAGCGTGACAAGTCCGTACACGAACAAGACATACACTGTGTTCCGCTATGACGTCAACAACTCGGCGCCCCGCCCAGAGTCGTACATTGATGGTGAGACGAACTCTCCCGTGCCGCCGCTAACATTGGTGGCTGACGCGATGGATAGACTATTCGACCGCCTTCGACCCGACCCTGCCATCGTTGAGCGAAGACCAGCGTTCATCCCTCTATGCGAACCTCGCCAGTGGCGCAGAGAGCGGTTGGGACTTCTCGTCTCGTTATGCTGCACAGCCATTTGCCGGCGGAAGTAACAATACCAACCCCATTCTTCGCTCGTATAACATCCGGAACACTATCCCAATCGACCTGAACTCTATTTTGTGTAGGCGGTCTTCCTCGCGTAGGGTCCTCGATACTAACTCGTTCTGTAGACAAGGCGCACATGCTTTTGGCGGGCATGTACAACTCAACAGGGAACACGACTGCGGCAGGGTCACATCTCGCGACAGCTGCATCGCTGCGTGAGGCTGTACTTGACCTCTTCTGGGACTCCCAAAAGCTCGCATTCTACGATTTCAACCTGACTTCAAACTCGCGCAATACCCTGTTCAGCGCCGCAACGTATTTCCCGCTCTGGAATGACATTGTCCCCGATGAGCTGCTCGAGTCTTCAGAGAATGCTTTCGGGTTCTTCTCCGCTGTGAACATGGTGATGAACCGGTACAACGGCTCCTTCCCGGTCACCTTCCTCCAGAGCGGTCTTCAATGGTGGGTGCTTCCTGCTATGAACGGTCGTCCACTACTTACCATCGCATTGCGCACAGGGACGCGCCGAACGCGTGGCCACCGCATCAGTACATCATTCTGCAAGCGCTGCGCGCGCTCCCGGATAATGTGACGAGCGGCGCACTGCCAACGCCCGCGTCGAACGCGTCGACTTATTCGCTCATCCCTGCCGGCCAGCTCAACGTTGCGGAAGCGGACCTCCCGGGGCAGCCGGTGATCGGCACAGGCAGGAACGCGACCGCGACGGGCCCCGGCGCGGACGTGAGCCGGCTCAGCGGGACGGTCGTAAATGGCGGGAATGCGACGGCTGGTGAGGGCTGGGGACATGCGCTCCAGCGCGAGGTCGCAAACAGATACTTCTCGAGCGCGCTGTGCAGCTGGTGAGTGCCGTGTGCTTCCGCGCACTGTGGGCGGGGATTCTGACGGTTGTGGTGCGCGCAGGCATGCTACGGGAGGCTCGATCCCGGGTGTGCTGCCCAGGCTGTCGGACCAAGAGCTGAACGTGACGCAGAGCATTAACAACACCGGTAACGTACGTCGTAGTCCTAACTATGCTCTGCTCCGCGTCGGATACGCGCTCACCGTGTTTGCAGATGTTCGAGAAGTTCAACATCACCGACGTCGACTCGTCCGGTAGTGGAGGAGAGTACACTGTCCAGGTGAGTGCCGTGCGCCCGCACCCGAACGCGCCCTGATTGATCTTTATTGCCCAGGCTGGTTTCGGATGGACGAACGGCGTCGTCCTCTGGGTCGCCAGCACTTACGGTGACATTCTGGTCGCGCCCGACTGCCCTGACCTCCTTGCGATCGTCAACGGCACCTCGGCCAAGACGACGAGCGCTGCGGCATCGGGACCCGCACAGGCCTCCGCGCGCGCGATCGTGCTCGGGACAGCAGTCTCTGTTCTGGTCGCGGGTCTCCTATTGTGAACGATATAACTGTAGACGAATGGGTAGACGACGAGCGATGATAGGACGTTCTTAAAATGACGGCGCATGGACCACGTACGTTTACGAGCGGTTGTGAGAGTAGAGATGGGCTTTGTTGGTGCTTACGAGCTTGTGCTTCCGAGTTGTATGTGTACAAAAAATGTGGTTAATCTGAGACTTTTACGACTTTTCTGAGTTTTGGCAAGCGTAAATTTGTATGTGGTCGTAAGGAAGCTGTTGATGTCCTCCGGAAACATTCATATATTAGAGGCCCTACGCTCAGCTCGGGCGAACGGTTGGGGACTGACAGTGACTCGATTCTGGCAATGCCCCGCCAAACACGTGATCGCCATTTTGGGCGCCTACCTGCCCGTAAGTAACACGCGATGGTCTTCAGCCACACTTCAGACCATTTGCTCCTCCGTGCTCTCCTCTCTCAGTCGTGCGCTTCGACGGCTCTTCTCTCTCCGTATAACGCCCTTTGACACATCGCTCTGTTTCTGTGGACATGGCCGTCTCCGCGGCCGCGAAACGAGCGATATTTGATGGTGAGCCCCATGGCGACTCTGCGTGGGGCGTCCTTGTTGACTGACACCTTGCTCGTCCGCCAGTCGCGCTGTTTGTCGTGTCGCAAGTGCGTTCTTCTAGCTGTTCTGCGGGTGTAGCTGCTGAGAGTGTGCGGTAAGGCAGCCTTGTATTACACTGTGCGAGTGAGTGGCCTCATGGGATGGACCTGTGGCATGATACTGACCCTCGTCTTCTGCTTCGATTGCAGTGGGTGGTGGATAGCATGGGACACGGAGAGAGGAAGGAGGTGAAGGCAAAGAGCCTGAAGGCTCTGGAGAAGCTGGGGCACAAGGATCTGAAGCTAGACGAGTACGAGAGTGCGTCTACGTTCTGCCGCAGCGTGGCCAGGGAGACGTATTGATGCGCGACTTCGATCTGCAGAGCAGATTGCTTCGGAGGTTATACACCCGGACGACATCGAGGTACGCTTTACAGGTACGTGTCGCTGTCCCATGAGCCTCGCGCATTCGCCGCCGACCATCTGCCTACAGATATCGGCGGCTTGGAGCCCATAATTTCGTCCCTGCGCGAATCCGTCATATACCCCCTCGTATACCCGCATCTGTTCAGCTCTTCCTCCCTTCTGGGCGCGCCCAAGGGCGTGCTCCTCTTTGGTCCGCCAGGATGCGGAAAAACCATGCTCGCAAAGGCGCTCGCGAAGGAGTCCGGCGCCACGTTCATCAACATCGCCGCGTCGGTGCTGACCAACAAGTGGTACGGCGAATCAAACAAGCTCGTCGCAGCGCTGTTCTCGCTCGCGCGGAAGACGCAGCCGAGCATCGTCTTCATTGACGAGATCGACTCGTTCCTGCGCGAGAGGACGAAGGGCGACCATGAGGTCACAGGTATGATGAAGGCGGAATTCATGACGTACGTCCCTCTCGTCTGTCCACCGGGCTGCTGTCTTTTCATGAGCGCGATCGTAGCCTGTGGGACGGCCTTTTGTCAAGCACAGACCGCATACTCGTGCTTGGAGCCACGAATCGGCCAAATGACATTGACTCTGCCATATTGCGACGGATGCCCAAGCGATTCTCCGTCGGGCTCCCCGATCTCGAGCAGCGACAGAAGATCCTCTCGTTGGTATGTGCTGATCGCCCCGACGATCTCTCTCGCGTGGCTGCTAACTCTCTCGGCGACACACTCTCTTACAGATGCTAAAGGACACGGACCTGGACAAGACGTTCTCGCTACACAGACTTGCGCAGGAGTCTGAAGGTCTCTCGGGCTCGGACCTGAAAGAGCTCTGCCGCAACGCGGCCATGCGCCCGATGCGCGAGTTCATTCGCGAGGCGGGCGACGACCGCGAGCTGCTTGCGCGGTGCCAAGAAGATGTACGTGCCCCGTCTCTGTTGACTAGCTGCGAATCCGACGCTGACGCCGCGACAATTTACAGGACTTCAGACTGCGCGCGCTGACGCTGGGCGACTTCTTCCAGTCTGACGGGACGAGCGCGCTGCCACCGGCGAACCCGCTCGATGAGGTGTCGTAGGACGAGATGCTGAGAAATGGGCTCGTGTTGCTGACGATTTCCAAGTTGATGCGACCGTATGTTATTATGATGTGCGCGCGGATATGTAGAGCAGCGCGCTTAATGATTTATTCTCTTTGGGATGCCCTCGTGCGAGGGTGGTTGGCTTTTATGATACACGTACGGAATCAGAATTTGCGCTCCCGGATCATGACTATGTGAGCGGGTGTTCTCTTACGAGTTGAGATTGTAAGTGTCGTATTCGCTGAGGCCCACTGTAGATAGATCTGTGGGGAGCACTAGTCCTCGGGACAGTCGTCTTATATCGCTCCATGGCTGAACAGAATCATCGTGGTCTGCTCAGACGGCGCTCTCCAGTTATCCCCAGTACCTCGTTCATTCACATTTTGTCCTACATTATACATGCACGCCTTCCTCCGCTCAAGGCGCGGCGATGCTGAATGCTGCAGAAGCTGGCCCAAGACTACCATGGAAGCTGTGATGTCTAGCGTAAGTCAAGTATCCGAGCAATGCGCAAAATCACTTTACGTGGTCACCGAGGGAATCAAATCATAGCCAGACCTGGGGACCGAAAGGTATGAGGTGGGTGGCATCGCCACAAACGAGGAAGAAGGGGCACATACGCAGGGGGCACGTCCGGTAACGTGAAGCTCGCATAGCATGCGCATGACTCGACGTAGTTGGCGAGCACCCATTGATCCGCCTGCTGCGTGGTCTGGTTGTATATGTTCAAGATGATGGCGAACTGCGTGGGGTCCCCGATGCTGGCTGTCCAAGTGAGGGAGGCAGGCTCGCCGCTCACCCAGTCGGTAGGGGCACTGAACGTGTAGCCAAAGGGCAGATCGCTAACGCAGCATTGTGCGGCGACGAGAGGCAGTAAGGCTATAAGGGCACTGTACGCGGGGGTGGAGCGTTAACATGGGAAAGGTGGTGTATTAGCACGAACATACCCGAACTTGACGAGCATATCCTCTTTCTGGCCGAAAATCAGCACGGTGAACGGGTGGCCTGACAAACATTTGGATTATATAGTTGGGAACGACCTCCATCAAAGCGCAGTGTTAAAGTCGACTAGACTGCTTGAAAGCGCAGTGATGGCCGTCTATAAGCTTGACAGATTCGGGAACACGGTGCTAATGTATACCTCCAATTCCACACCCTTATTCTATTCCCTGACGAATGTCAGCATCATCTGAGTGGGTTTTCAACTGGAGCCTTTCTCTGACTTGCGAGATTTGTTCCCAGGCCGGTCTTCAATGTCATCTAAAGGAAAAGATGAATTCTCTGTCGTGGTTTGCAGTGATGCGGATGTATTTCGACGAGCTCGGGGATGGGCACTCCGGGTGAGAAAGGCTGTCACTACTGGTTTCAGCGCGCATTGGCCAGGCCCCAAGTGGGCCTCCGGGATCCTTGAGATACACCACTTGAATTGAGACCGTTCTCCTCTACTCTGTCTACTCTACCAAGAAGTCTAGCCTACGGGAGACACTCAACTACCAAAATGTCCCTCGTTGAAGCTGCACTGAAAGCAGATACCGCAGATGCGTTTAGTCAGGTTCCAGTAATGTACCGTACATAGTCTTCTGCTCCGAAGTGATTGTCGGCAAGTCAATCGTACTCAACCGACACCTTTGTCATAGAGACCTCAAGGATGCATCTAGTACAGACCCCGCCGTGCGTAGGGCTCTCGGCGCTGCTATCAGGGACGTCTGTATAAACGTCGGATTCTTCTACGGTGCGTGTGGCCTCTCAGTTTCCGTATACATGCGCCGAGCGGGCATCGGCCTGAACGCAGTTTGCAACCACGGAATCTCCCAACGCACGATCGACAATGCGCTAGCTGCGATGACGGAGTACTTCTCCCTCCCACTGGATGAGAAGATGGAGGTGCACCACGAACGTTCCCCTGAGGCTGCATGGACGCTGACATCGACCCCCTTGCCCAGCTCGACATGCGGAAATCGCCAAACTTCAAGGGCTACAACCCCGTGTTGAGCAGCAACAATGACCCCGTGAACAACGGCGACATGCACGAGGGCTTCGAGTTCGGCTGGGAGGAGCTGCAGGCGAAAGAGTCGGACGAAAAACGCGCCAACGATGGTGTCATGGCGGGCGTGAACGTCTGGCCCAGGGCTCCCGCCGGTTTCAGAGAAGCCGTGCTTGCGTACTAGTGTGTCTTTCTCACCTGCTGCGTCTAAGATCTCGACGGCGAGCATGTTGTCAGCCACGCTGCGGTCACGCTCGGGAAGACTATGTTTCCCTTGTTTGCCCTAGCTTTGGATCTCCCAGAGGAATATTTCGGCGACAAGGTGGGTGTATACAGCGATCCCAGCACGCTGCTTTCGATATGCATGGCCTTGACAATGATCGCATTTTGTTGCAGACCAAGAATTCCGCTGCCCTCATGCGCGTCCTCCATTATCCGCCCCAGACCGGGCCTGTGGACGACAGGGTAATCGGTATCGGGGCCCACACAGAGTGAATTTCTCTCCGGCTGCGGCTGGTTACGTGCGCTAACGAGCTGGCACTTACCCAGTTTCGAGGTATGAAACCTGGATCGCTGCAATGAGCCTGGCCTGACATCCCACATCGGCCATAGTGCTTCACGATTCTTTGGCAGCAGCCTGAGATCCAAGCTCTGCAAGTCCTGAACAAACAAGACAAGTGGATCGACGCACCGCCCACTCCAGGAACACTGGTTGTAAAGTGTGTACTTGTCATGGGCCTTACAGCGTGATGCTAAACGTAAGCTGTTGCTATCTCATATAGTTTGGGCGACCAGTTCGCGCGCTGGACAAGTGAGGCATTTTCATTGCACATATACTCATTTCTCACATCTATACAGACGATGTGTTCAAATCGACTGTTCATCGTGCTGTCAACCGGAGCGGCGTCCGGCGATACTCCATTCCTCTTTTCTTCGGCACCGACTATGACGTCAGACTAGAAGTAAGTCAAATTGTTGCGAGTCCTACCGCAAGACTAATGTATGCACTAGCCAATCTCAAGCTGCGTTTCCGAGGATCGTCCACCGAAATATGAAGTTGTCGCCGCAGGCGACTACGTCAAAGCGAGACTCAAAGCGACATACGGTCATTGAGAAGGCATACGGGAGAATTTCCTCTCAGTTGGGTAGAAAGAGATTAGCAAGAATGCTGTAATATCAGTGAAGCTGGGGAGTTTGTCCATGTGTGATTCTCAAATTGAAGTAGTGGTGAGCAGGCACACCTGTACCTAATATATGATATCAGTCAGCCCTCACTATCTAAAGAGCTGGCTTTCATTGAGCCATCGGTGTCATGTCCCGACCTGCTAAAGTGGCAAATAGCGCAAAATTCGCCGTCTTCTGAGTTGATTCCCACCTTCGAATTCCGCTATCGACTTTCCGAAAAGTGTCCGACTTCAGGCATTGCGTAGGGCCCTCGATTGCAGTTGGCAGAATCGGTGATTCTAACGGTCTGAGTACAGAAACATGGGTTGCAAAATATTAATGGTACTACCTCCATATTCCAACCATGAAAAGTCAAGTAGGATCTCAATTCATTCAGGGGTATACGGTGTTACGTAGAGAGGGCATTGACTACCCTCCATGTGTTTGCCCACCACATACGGTCTTGTCAAGACGCTGTGGACGCAGTATATCAATCTCTCGCATTCTCAACGGAGTACTGAACACGAACACATTAGCTTTTCCGACCTGCTCATTTGTTGGTGCGAATACGAAGTTGGTGAGCAAAATATACAAGAATGTCTTTATCTCAATGATGGAAAAGCGCATGCCGATGCACGACTGGTCAAGACACCAATAAGCACAGACGTCCGCAATATCAACCGATCCAGCACGGAGAACGTACCCGGGGTCCAGCTGAGAAGGTCAAAGTGTTGTTATACAGACCGGGCTGAGAAGTGACGGCTTCTGGAAGGCTGTCCCATCGATCGGGACTGGTAGCGATCAACCACCGTGCCAACATACTTGCAGAAGTTTTGAAAAACTCACTCGAATGTCCATGCATCCGGTCCCCAAACCTCCCGGTCTAAGTTGAAGCCCTCCACAGGGACATGAATGAAAGTGCCTTTTGGCACCCGCACACTCATTAGCTCCGCGAAGCTTCCGTCCGGGCAGCGAGTCTTGACTGGAACCGACGTCGGCACGACGTCGTCCTGCATTGCAACCCGAATGGACGAGTGAACGGGCGGGATGAGCCGGAGCGACTCGCGGATGACATTCTCGAGGTACGGTAGCTCCGCGATGGCGGCATACAGAGACGCCACTTCGTCCTCCGTCAGCGCAGAGAGCGGTGCGGCAGAGGACACTGCGCGGAGTTCAGTCCGGAGCCGGTCCTGCATATGCGGGAAACGTGCGAGAAGGTACAGCGTCCAGGTGATCGATAGCGAGCTGGTGTCCGAGCCGGCAAACATGAACGTGTTGATGTTGTGCAGGATGTCGTCGTCGGAGATGCGCTGTTCGGGAGGGAGGTCAGCTGCGGCATTAGATTTTACTGGTGATACTGTCAGTCTCACGTAAGAAAAGTTGATGGGAACACATACGAAGAAGGGTGAGCAGATCTTTCCCCTGGTATACAGTGCCCTTCTCCTCTGCGTCCGCAATCTTTCGTTTTTTCTCTTGCACCAGGTCACCCGCGACTCGTCGAATGACTTCCTGGCATCTCTTCACAGTGTGTGCTGCCCTGTTCGGCTACTCGAGGTTTGGTCAGCATTCTAGAGGTATAAGGTAGTGACTACGCACGAATAACACGTTGATAATAGGAAAGTAAATAACGAATAGACTCCTTAGCGACCCACGTTGTTGTGAAATGGCGACCTCGAACATCTCCTTATACGCGTTGAAGAGCTCGTTCGATTCACTTTGGATAGCATTGAACTGATAGTCAAAGCCTACACGTAGACATAGGCCTTCCGCGAACCAAAACGAAAATGACGAACACTTACCTGCAGAGCCGATCACGTCGAATGTCGCCCGGCTGATCCAATGGCACACATCAATACGCTCTTTCGAGATCTCCTGCCCGTCCTTTGTCTCTTCGGCAGTGCCCGACTGAGCAATCATGGTTGACCATTTTTCCTTCAGCTCATTGCCTTTCGCGAACACTAGTGGAACAAGTGCTCGAAGGTTCTGAACAGAAAAAGCCGGCGTCGCAACGCGTCGTTGGCGTTTATGTACCTGGCCCTCTGCAGCAAGCATCCCGCATCCTATCAAGCCCGTGATGAGCCGTCGAGACGGCCACGGCTTCTCATACATCTGCGAATGCTTGAGAATGTGCCCGAGCGTGACGGGGTCAAGCGTGAATAGACGTTGATCCCACTTTGTGGCTCGCGCGTGAGCCTCAGCAGTCACTACAATAAGATTCACATACGGGAAACAGGGCATGAATCATGACATTTCGCCCATAATCTTTGACGAACATCTCGTGTGTTCTAGGAGATCTAGCCGGACTGGAACGCGGAATGACGTTGAGAATTGGGTGGATTTGCGGGCATACATGCTGCATTAGAGCTATTACTCACTTCATGACCATAGAGAGCTGCTCGGAGAATAGTCCATGGCTGGGCGGGCTAGGAATGTTCCTGAGAGGATTATAGCGGGGCTCTATGAGGACGAAGTAGATGAGATATGCGAGGGAAAGGACCAGAATGGCAACAATCAAGCTAACAAGCATCGTCGACGGGCTGTTCAACAATTCCCGTACTCTGCGCCTGCGAGCACAGTTTAAAACGAAAGCCGCCGGGCACTGCCAGTAAGGGTGTGGGTTGCTTTGTGTGGAAGACAATAAGCAGAGGAGCTCTAGGCGCGACAACGGACCGAGACTAGAATCAATCTGGCCAACGACGTCGAGATGAAGACAACACGCAGCTTCAAGCTAGCGAGAAGACAGACGTACTAAGTCCTGTAAGTCAGTAGTGACCTCGTCAACGTTCACATCAAGTAGAGGTCCATGCGCCGGCTGACTTTGCGCGCGTCAAGTTTAACTTCGTAAATGGCGCCTTCAATCAAACAACAAACCATCTTATCTCCTTACTATCATGGCGACCCGTGTTCGGACACTTCATATCACCGTCCCTCTGATCAGATTTTTGTCATTCGCATCCCCTCCAACAATATTAATAACGATCTCAAGGTGGCCACTGAGCACACAATCCGTGTCCACTGAGACAATATTTTTTGGTTCTCTCCTGCTACTGTATCGCCTCTGGATGTTTTAGCGGCACGGAAACATGATCCCATTCCAGACTGATGTCACTGATCGTGACTCGCTGCGCTCGCTAGCAGCAGAGGTTAAGTCTCGCCACGGACATGTCAACCTGCTCGTCAATAATGCGGGCGTGATGTTGGGGCACCAGCCTCAGCTCCCCAAGCCTGCGGACACGAGCATTGCTGCGTACCAGGAGCTCTTATGGAACACGGAGGACTTCGATTCATTCGGGACCAGTTTCCGCGTGAACGTCTCCGGCGTGTGGTTCTGTACCGTGGCGTTCCTCGAGCTTCTGCATGCGGGGAACAAGTCGGAGTGGGCGCGCACGAACGGCGTGACAAGCCAGGTGCTGACCATCTCAAGTCTGGCCTCCCTCCGTAGGGACTCAGGAGTGTTCAGCTTGTCGTACTCGCTCAGCAAGGCAGCAACAACGCATTTGAGTAAGGTGGTGGCGCATTATCTGAAAGACTGGAAGATCCTGGTCTCGTGCCCAGACGTGTCGAGCGGGCACGAGACCAATCATCTGTACTCGACAATATATCGCAAGAATTCAGAGTGATGGTTTCGTCCGGTTTGCGTGAAAATAGACCTCGCTTGTGATGAACTTGTAAGCGGCACTGCTCGCGCGAAGTCAATTGTCTGTCTTCCAGGGATCAACTCAATGCCGACTAGGTAGAGAAGATGGTCGCACAGAGCTGGTGCAAACTCTGCCCGGAGAACTCTGCCTCTCTGATGAAGAACATGAGGGTGCCGATGATCGCCGATCCATCATTCCGCTGATTTGAGTGGTTTAAAATTCGTCAGTTCAATATCTAGAGGGTGGATCAGGTCAATGACATGCACAACTCAGCCTGTTTCAGCAGTAAATTCGCACTCACAAGTTATTCGAACTTCCTGAGAAGGGGGATTGGGAGGAACTTTGTGCAGACATTGTAACCCGACGATGAGTTAACGCAAGTCAGAGATAGAGGATGTACCGTGCCGAAAGGGACAAGATGGCCAGAATGTTCATCATCATCGTCCTAGCTGCTATGGAAGACGCTCAGTGCGCATGCTCGCATGTAGAACGCATGTAGGTGGCCAGTCGTGCGGTGGTCAGATACACGAGGCAGACCGTCAGACATATCATGTTGGAACCGTATCACCTCGTGTAGCAATCGAAGAGTAATAATGGCCGCGATGTTCTCACGTCTCTGGTTCGAGAAGTTGGCAGCAATTGAAGTCTATTGACCACATGCAGCCAGATAAGGAGCAAGAGTGTATGGCCACACGGATAATAACGTAGACATAGTCGACCATGTCCACTCGTACGGAGGCTGAAAGGGTTACCAGATTAGAGCAGACGCTGACAGTACGAAAAGACTGTCCAAGCGAAGAGATGGGTAGACACAGTCCAGTACGCCAGAGCAGAGTACAGTTGAATGGAGATGTCGGAAGCAAGCGCCATCGACGTGAAACCTTGAAGCTTGAAGCTTTGAAGCTTTGGTCCTGCACAAGACGAACGTGGGATAGGAAGACCTGCTGTCAGGCTCGCGGCAATACATAGTGGCTAGACTTCCTCCAGGCCGCCACGCCGCATCGATGGGTTACGTTGTGCTTGCGCTGTAGCGGCTCTAACTCGCCCCTCGCGCCGTTGGTCGGCGCAGTGCAGAAATATCATAGAAGAGGATCGAGACTTATACTTATTGCCATAACACCTCTCTCATTCCCTCCAGGCACTACTAACGGCAGGCGGCCGCAGGATCCTGGGCTCTCGTCAGTTCTATCAGCTCCGGAGACGCGGCCGTCGCCGCGGGTGCGATTCTGCTTGAGCAGGTCTAAGTAAACAAATGGGTGCGGGGAGGTGTTATCCGGTTCAGTATCAACTCCAGGCCGTGGCGTCCCAACCGCGGCCAGCTTCCCGAATCCTTGTGAGTTCGCTCAGCTCGTCGGAGAGGACTTGAGCTAGCGCGAGAGGTCGCTCCAGACTACATGCGGACGTCGCAGAAGGACAGGCTGAAGAGCGCCCGGCTCAGCGAAAGGTTTTCAACGAGAGCATGGACGCGTTGATCAATAACGCATGTTGGCCTCATCCGCTTGCTTGAGACGTCTGTGAATGATTAATGCAGCCTGAAAAGCAATATTCCCGGACTAGGATCGACGTTCATAGCTCATCTTTTTCCCGCCTGAGAGCTTCACCACTGTAGACAACCGAAAAGATCGGCACTCGGCATCCAATTCCCACTATACCGTCCTTCCCATCGGTCCTATGGTCGAAGCCTAGCGGAACACGCATAAAGATTCGATGAGAGGCCAGCGCAGCGGCAAATGGGTACGACTATATGCGCAAGTCGGACGTACAGGACTCTGATAGCCGCGGACAGGCCGAGAACAAGAAGGATCAGAAGGCAGATGGAACTGTGAAGACGTCGACCAACAGCTCGCGACGCGACCCGCGTGTACAACTTCCTCCTCCTCCTCAAGCATGCTCGCTAATGCTCAAGCGCTCATGGTCAAGGTCCGGAATTCGCCGAGACGTCGCTGCTGTGAAGAAGTTGGTGAGCCCTGGGTTGATATGTGCAGAAGCAGACGTGGCCTTGCCGTTCTTAGATCAGCGTCGTCGCGCACCAGGCTGTACGAATCCGGAATTTGTTAGCGGTGTTTTGCTGCTGGCTCCACTGTCGCTATAACAGCGCCTTTGTTCAAGTCGCCGCAATAGCCATATAGTCGTCGTCGTCGGTTCGAGGGTGGATTCTTTTTCAACCAGCCCGAGCGGCGATGCTGTTCTATCACTATCCCGTGCTGTCTTCTCGCAGCCACTCCCGTTCGGTCCACTCTGATGCGTCTCATTGGTGTGTGTTGTTTAGTAAGTCCTGAGATCTCCCATTGTTACATGAATCGTCTCGCTACATGAGGCAAGCTACTTTGCCTGAGACGGACTTGATTAGATACTCAGTACCTAATTTTGCAAGCAGGGTATCCATATATGACAGATGAGCAAGGGATGACTTAGTTTGGGCGTGGGGAATGCGGTACGACACTCACTTAGCAACATTCTTTGTTAAGTCGTATTCATGCACATATCGATTGCCGATCGTCAGCGGTACGTCTCCCTCATTCATGCTCGCAAACATTTTGGTTGAATCAGTTCCTCCTGCGGTTCCCGGCCGCCGTCGTGGTGTTCGTATTGTCTTCAAAAAGAGGTAAGGTAGTATGCTTTTGTCTTCCGAGCCAGTCCCATTCTGTACGCATATTGTACCTCATCTCTTGTTCACTGCATCGACGTGAATGAGCATAACCGGATGGTAGTGTCCGCACATGATGAACGCGTGGTACTATGGCATTGGTATCAGTTCACTCCTTACGATCGTTCCTACCATTCCAGACCGCTATAAACCAAGATCATATGCTCCATCAGTTCATATGATTCTCACCATCAGCTTATCATATGGCTTAGCTTTTCCTATCGAAGTAATCTTCTACTCTCACGGACACTATGTGAATGAGACAGTTACGTTTAGATTCTCATTGCGTCTTGTGTGTGACACTTAATCTCCGTGGTTAGTCGATTCATATGCCTCGAGGCTTACCTCGTGCAACAGGAATTCGGACATGGCACTCCGACTTCGCCATGAGGTGGTCATGATAACGTCCACAATAAGGGGTTTGGTCAGTCGTCTGACCTCCCGTCGCTGTACCTCGTCCGCTGTTCCGTGCCAG
>NW_012133422.1:12835-57904 GCF_000313525.1 Fibroporia radiculosa | reverse complement strand
GTGCGAATGTCGGGTGGTATTGTCGACCATACGCGGGACTTGTTGACGAGAGGCAGGGAGATCTCGCTGAAAGATGGCCAGTTCCCGTTGCAGTCTCGTTTCGTAACTCTGGGGCAGGAGATGACCGATGATACAAGCCAGAGCAGCTGTCCTTCGGATATGCGATCAGGATCGGGTAGCAAGCAGGGATCGAGTCTGTCAGGTGCCAAGCATGGATCGAATACTGCGCCGAAGGGTGATGCGGGACACCATCGTGGCGATGATGGTTTGTGTGAAGTCGTCCAGCATCGCAGGTACTATCAGTATGATCCGAGGGCGCACTATCGGATCGTGTTCAAGGAGGTGTGCACCGCGCTGCATCAAGAAATCTCGTTGTGCGCGATTTTCGATTATCTCTCTCAGACGGCTTTAGGTAAGATTATCCTGATGCACAATTTACTGAATTGTACTGAGATGTGTTTGTATTACTGGCAGTGCTGCGATTTCTGCATGAAGCCGGTTGGGTTCATCGAGATTTGAGCACGGGCAATATTCTGGTGTTGAATGGGAGAGTCAGGTTGGCGGATTTTGAGTACGCCAAGCGGCTAGATGAGGCTTGCCCCTCTCATGATATTCGGACAGTGAGTGTTGTTTTGTTTGACTCGCCTAACGCTTCTAAATTTCTTGATCGTGTTAGGGCACGGCTGACTTCATGTCTGTCGAAGTGGATGGCCAGAATTATTTCTTTAAGCTCAGGGAATCGAAGGACGCCGCGATAGAGACTGATGATCTTTTGGATACAATCAATAAGTTGCACCGATCCTCTACCGCAACAGGCCCCCGAATTGAACCAGCAATAGTGATCTTCCGGTACAATCCCCTTCACGATTTCGAATCTCTATGGTGGATATCGGTTTATTTTGTGTTTAACAAGAGGATCAAGTCTATCGACGGAGCTCCCCCGCAACCTCACGACTATCGGCAGCAGAGGTCTTTTGCTACCGGTGTATTCTACTCGCTGCCCGCCAGACAGAATGCTTTGAGAGTTCCCGATACTTTTGACGCCGCAAAGATGTCCCTTTCCCCTGATCTGGACATCTTTGGACGATGCATCAGTGTGCTCAGGACGAGGATCGTAAATCGATACTTTGATATTGAGAAGGATTTATGGAACATACCTGGCCGCACAGCCGCAGGTAGGGTCCCCTTGGATTTTATCAAAATTCTCAGCGCGATTGGACGGATTCCCGTACAATACCTTATCGGCCCTCTTCCCGATCCTGACGAGAATGCGATCAAAGAGCCGGCTGAAGCAGCTGTACCGGCAACGGATTCGATAACGAATCCGGCAGACGTTGAACTTCCCAAGCCCACCAGTGGTGGTTCTAAAGCACACGGTACTCGAAGAGGTGGGGTGGAAAAGTATAGAGGAAAGACGGAACCGATTCTACACCCGCTGCAGGAACCTCCTAATGGACAAAAGCGTTTTGGCGCGAGGAATATGAGAGTGGAAGGGCTCAAGCATCCGATGCGGACCCGATCTCAAGCCAAACAATCTGCTGGTGAGGCTCAAAGGCAGTGAGGGTTGAGGCTCAATTGATCGCTGATTGAAGAGAAGAAAGAAAAGAGAAAGAGAGTAAAAGAATCGCCTCTAATCTGTCGGAAGCTGCTGGAAAGCATCAATTCAGTATGATCGTTATTATCTGCATGCCAAGCTCGGGGGGTTGCTCTGGGAGGCGTGCTCGAGAATGTAAGCGGAGTGGACGAAGCAACTACCGGGAAGCGTGCTGCAGAAGAATCACCTGAATAGTCGTGTCTCTCGACTTCGGCTCTAGGTCTCTTGGGCTCCGTGACATCGTCCTGGTCCAGCCTGTGCTTTCGACTCAGAGATGACATTCTTGAAGCGGTTGATGAGGATAGGTGATTGGCTTTGCTGCACTCAGTTCCATCCTCCGCCTTCGGTTCTTCTCTCTATTTTATTGTTACGTTTCCCTCCTGTAGTTCCGTTCAGTCGATCAGTTTGCAGCCGGCCGCGGTCACGGCTCTGTTATACGACATATACTTTCATATCTAGGTCTATGTCAAGGCATTTTGCGGCTCGTTCTCCACGGTCGTCAATCAGATACAGTCTGAAAGTGTCGCTCATAGTGAGTTCAGCTGTACGATCTTGGCCCGCTTTTTTTGTCTCCCTTTATTGTCCGAAAGGGCCGGGCCCTATGTAGACAGTAAGTACATTGTGTTTCATCGTGTACGCTGGACTGTTGCGTGATCGTAGCGACGGCATCGGGCTGGTCTGCATTTATTTAGCGGATTTCGATATGGGAAACCAATCCTGCCATGATGTCACGTACTGTGCGCGCCACTACTTAGCTGTTTTTACTGAAGTGGCAGAATCGTGCAAGATCATCACATTCGACGGTTCGTTTAGATTGGGCAAGCTGAAAGATCACCCAAGACTCAGATCACAAGAGTGTATGCCGCGAATTTCAGCTCTATGTCCTCCTGAATATAGCAAAGCGTTGTAGCATCTATGTTCAGATGGGTAAGATCGCTGGGCAAGTTACATTAAATTGTAAACTCTAAAAGAACCAAGCCACAAGTATATCAGTGCCAGTCCTGAAGGGTTGTCGCAGCGGGGCATGCTGGAAACCACGAAGCTAATTGAGAAAGCGCGGCTCGTATAATGACGTCGCATTTAGCTCTGGCTAAACCACAGCCGGGAATCAAGAAGTTACATCGATGTTATGCGAGCCTTCAAAGATGTCAATCCTTAAATGGCTGGTTGATTTGGTAAGAACCGATTAGACCCATTGACACTCACGCAGAAAAAAAGAGATTGAGAGTGTGTTCGTTAAAGCCTTCACAATACATTTGGTGTTCTGAACACGACAAACACAAGAAAAACTTGCCCAGAACAGCTCTTGTTGAATGGAATCATCATTGACTTCAGGTAGTCACCGGTCAAAATTATCGCAGTGAGGAATACGCCACAGTCAAAAGTGCAGGATTAAACTTCTTTAGCCACGGGTGCCCATCACTCGTCACCGTCGAAAGATTTTAGCCACTGTTTGGCCAGTGGTTCATATACTAGTTGTTGTCTAATGTGTGATGGAGATCAGGCAAAATAATTCGAGGTGCGGTAAGCGCACTCACAGCTCTGGAACCCGAATTTTCGCGCGCGGCACCACCATCATCCTGGCTGGCATCCCAGAATATACAAAGAGACATTGACACCGGTAAGATTGCGCTGCGCGGCGATTTAGTTCGTGGAGAGTGCCCGAGTACCATCATGGCAGCCATCCACAATCGATAGGCACCTGATCCCAGAGGTCACAATCAGGCGAACGGACCAAGTGTTATGCACCTACTGGGACTCACTCAGTCTTACTGACATTTTGCGTACAATTAATAAATATCAGTTTCATCTGAGTCTCCAGGGCTTCTGCCAGTGCATCAGAGCCCTACTTCTGCCATTCCGAGGCCGCATAGACTTATTCGATTCAAAAGTTTGAGCTTGTGCCGTTGCGTGAGGACGTCGGACCCCTTGCTAACTTGACCAGCTTTCTGAACTTTAATGTGCCGCAAGTAGGCGCCGACTGTCGCGATGGACGCTCGGCAGTAACTGCTCGAATAGGTAATTAAAACGGCTTCGCGCGGCTGATGCGTGCCACAGTGGGCCCCGCGCCCAGCCGTGCCGTCGAGATCTTGGATATCCCTCAAACTCTGTGTCTGAGCGAAGTGGCTTTCTTGTTTGATGTTCGTGCCTTTTCCCCCCTAACGTGCAGTCTGCTCGTACAGCACAGCACAACCAAGTATCACGAGTCCAAGTGGCTATGTTCAACTATCTCAGGTGAGCGGCGTAGTATATAGTAATGTACGAGGCCAAAAACCGCGCTTTGGCTCGGGTTCGTGGCTTCTTAGTGCAATGCAGCCTCAGTTTGTTAGTGACAGCAACTTCACGAAAGGTGCGTCACGATTTCGCCACAACTTTTCGAAAGCTACTGGTTTTTTATCATCATGCTCCTGCTGGCGTGGGCCATCATCACCAGCATCCGTTGCCATGTTGCTTTGTCCCAACTGCAGAAGTGATGCATGCTTCAGATGGGCCCAAATCACGCGAATACAAAAGAAGCGTGGCAAGCGCGTGGGCCACAGACCGAGAACAACAAAGGACACTGCTTCTGATCATAGCTTGGACCACAATCATCTGAGATATAAAAGGCTGACACACCTACCGCCTTTCTTTCCTCACCTTGGACTATCTTGATCAAGATCTTGCCACTCCTATCGTGCCACCCTGCTCAAGGCGACCACCACGCTCTCACCATCCGCCCTGACTACGCGCCACACATTCACAATGCAAACGATCAGAGGATATGCGAAGTCCCGTTCAGTCTGCGAGCCCAAATACCGCGGTGTTGACTTGCGGTCGCCGTCGCCCGAAGAAGATCCGCGTGATTTCTGGGTCTATGAACCTAGGCGAAAAGGTCTTGGTCCTCCATTACCTCGGATAGACGCACAGGACGCATATGATAGCGACGACTATTTGGAGTCTGATGAGGACTCGGATTCTGTGCACTCGGAATACGTCGATTCTGAATACGACAGCTCGGGCTCTGAGGCTTCTGAACCTGACCAATCTGGGAGCGATGCTTCGGAAGATACGCCACCAGAAAACACCTGGGATGAGCAAGAGGAAGATGTGTTTGAGGTAAACTTGATCAATTTCGGAACTAATTTCGTTATCTGACGTTCTCGTTTGGCAGCGCGGAGATCTTGTCTGGATCAGTATGCAAGGGAAATGGTACCATGGTAAAGTTCTCAAGCAAGTACACTCATCAAAGCGGCCAAATGTAAGGCGCTATTGCAACCCCTTCGCATATGCCCGGGATTGATGTTACTCTCATTGGCTTTTAGTGCATCATGTACACCGTCTTCTTCCGAGGCAACCTCAAGGCAAATCTAGCACCAATAGATGGGACGATCAAGCATGATACGCCAAAAGTCCGCAGGTGGTTGTGCGTGGAAGAATCATGAAGCCCATGCCTTGCTGTCTGCGACATCTAACTTATCACACGTTACGATATGTTTTCCAAGATTCCTAGTGTTTATATAATTGTCTGGCTGCGAACTCAAGCTTGGAGATCCTCTCAGCTGTAGTGGTTCTCAATGACCGGGCGTTCTCGGAGATCAAAGTCTCCAATGTCGGTCTTGGTGGGGCGAGATGAAGGAGACCTTTCCCTATAAGGAAATTGACGTCACTGTAATTATCCGCCTCAATCTGGGGAAACCCCAGACGCTCAAACTGAGTCCCACTTGTCATCCTCTCTCTTTCTGCTACCACCACCATCTCTTGTAGAACACCCCGTTGAAGCTCTACACCATGTCTCTCCTGCAGGATGTTCTCCGTACTCAGACCCTAGATTCCTTAGATAAGCAACTCGGCGAATCTACTGACCGCCATCACCGCAGTCACAGTGGGCGAACCACGCCGCACGGCGACAGGGACAGTGATGACGAACTTGTAGGCGTTGTACGTGGTTATCCATTCACATCGCATGCATCGCATGTTGGAACCGAATATTCCCGTACAGGTATCCATGCCCGGGACACCTGCATCGCGATCGCGACCCACATCTCGCCCGTCATCGCCCGGCCCTGGAGGGGCTGCACGACACGCCCGTAGACACCTCCAGTTGTCTTCGACAATCCAGAGTGCTCGAACTGATCCACTCAAAGTTTTCCCTACTGAGGTATCGCAGCGTATATTCTCTCGGCTCTCTATCCGAGACCTTGCCAGATGTACACGGGTGTCTAGGAAGTGGAACAAGAGCCAAACGTTGAACTATGGTTATTTCCTTCGACAAATTACATGCATCTTGAATTTCTGACCTATATTCTTTGTTCAAAACTAGTTTGGTTCCAGTATTATCGAAAAGAGAACTTCCATGATGAAAGCTTGCCTCCTGGCAAATGGACCAAGCGCGAGTCAAAGCAGAATTGGGTCAGCGTCACTGTTGGTCTAGTTCTCAAACACTTATCAGCGCCTCCTACCCTTCCATAGCGGATAATGCACTTGCAAACTATCGCCAATCGCTCCCAAGAACTTGGGCCAATCTACCATTCGTACTCTGGCCGTTCCACACCTGGGGGCTCTGGTCATCAGACACCTCGAGAGTTACGCGATGAAAAGTGGCGCCAGGAAGCGGAAGGAGAAACCAAGCTGTCGAAGAACGAGATGCGTGAGATGTACAAGGAGCTGGGTGGCCGGAAAACGAAGAGCAAGATGAAAGTGGGCGCGCCAGGCGGGCAGAGAGATAAAGGTGGCTGGACTGAGCATGGGAGTGAAGGCTTGTAACAGCAATTGATCAAGGGCAGAAGCCATACCATGGCCCCAAGCGAAGTTCTCAAATACCTTCAGTTTGTATGCAATCATTGCGGTCGTGACGATGAACAACGTCGATGGAAATGTTTTTGTAGTCGTTAGGCAAAAGTGTACTATTACCAATTTATATCTGTATTTTGCGTGGTTTTCCTTCTGTGGATAGTCTAGTATGTCTGCTGCGTTACGCCACCTGCGGCTGATTTCTCATAAGTATGACCGTAACGGATTGGATGGCAGGCGCCCATCGGCCAGCTTCCACATTTGGATTGGACTAGGTTCGATTTTAACGATGCGTCGGTCGATGCACGTCTGTTCTCTTACCACCTCGCAGTTGTAAAAATTTCCAAACTGTTAATCTCTGCGCGAGGACTTGGTATTTGTGCACGTATTTTGTGATCACCAACAATGGTGGTGATCAAATCAGCAATGGTAGAATATTTTAGGACACCGAGCATAACTTCCAGCCTGCTCGAGCCTCCGGGTCACCGCAAAGCCGCCAGCGAGGTGCGTGTTCCGTTACGGTGGGGCAGCTCATGAAGCATGTGCCTAAGGTCAGGCCCTAGTTCCCCGTCACACCTTCTATGTGCCATGATACGGCTGGCGTATCGAATTTTCCGTACACACCTCAGTCCGAGGTAAGGGAGATGCTATTGACGAGCATCCTATGTTTGAGAAAGTTTAGTTTATTGACAAAGATACGTAGCCATGTCTGACAGGAATGAGATGCGACCACACGCCTTTCATCATGTACACGCCAACTTTGGAACAGACACAATGGCATACAGTCCACCAACGAAATATTGGATCCGACGTAAGCTTCGAGGTTGAGGTACGCATTTTTGTGGAAGTGTCAAGGAAGTGTGTTTTCTCATTGCGTCTGCAGCAGTTTAAAGATATCAAGAGACTTGTACCAGATTGGGACGACGAAGACGTTGACGTAGGTCAAATGATTCCGTCCATGAGAAATTGCGGCTGAATACGCACCCTTGCAGGAGCTTATGGTTCTATCTCCAAGACGGAAGCCAGTTAAAGCTTTGACAGTAGTCCCTGAGGACATTCGGTCTCCGCGTAAGGTCCGTGTTCATGGCTCGGAATGCCCCAAGAACTGTCGGATACAGTATAACTGAGATTGCTGCAGGTTTCTGCGGCAGACTTTGAAGTCATCTGCTCAATGCGCGTAAAACCAAATGAATCGAGCGACATTGTCCTGGGGCGCAAGAAGGATACCAGAAATCCGTACGCTATCAAAGTGTTAAGGAAAGCTGCGTGCCTGGACGGCCGAGATCTCTGGCGTTTCCGGACCGAGCAGGCAGTGCTGCGTTTGCTCACTGAGCGCGGAGTTCCGTTTGCGGCTAAGCTGCAGTGGAGCTTCCAGGACGAAAAGGCACTCTACCTGGTGATGGTGAGCGATTCTCGCCATTGGCGCGCTTCTCTCCATCGTTAGTCTGGTCTCATCTTTGCACACGTAGACCGGCAACGCGGAGACGAGTTTGAAAACGTGTGTGGAGCGCAATGGTCCCTTCCACCGGGACGACGCACAGCTACTCGCTGCTGAGCTCGTGAGTGCTGTTTCTGCGGCCGGGTCTACTGACTCCGAGCTTGCTCCGGGACTGACTTGGGGCACACGTACAGGTAGTCGGCATTTCAGCCTTACATGAGCTAAGAATCCTCCATAGGGACGTGCAGCCCGAGAATGTGCTCGTAGGAGGGGACGGACACGTCGTTCTCTCAGGCTTTAGCGAAGCTCGATTCGAACAGAAGCCCTTATATGACGCTGTAAAATCCACCGACAGCGTGAGGGAAGTGAATTTTGGAGTGTATCAGGCACCAGAGGTCCTTCTCGATTGGAGATACAATTTTGCTGTCGACTGGTGGGGTTTCGGTCTAGTGCTATGTTTCATGTCCACAGGCAAAGTGAGTACCGTTGTGCGGCGCACTCTTCGGCTAATTTGTATACGTTCGCAGCATGCTTTTTGCGATTCTGATGAATTGTCACTGTCACATCCATCCCTACTGCTCAGTAGACTCTTGCATGGTGACTTGACGCCTAGTGTATCCGAGTTATTAAGTCCCCTTCTATTGGATATCATTTCAAAGGTATTTATGAGGGCAAAGTCCACATCTGAGCTTTGACCCGAGCGTGATTCTGTTGTCGGCAGTGTCTTGAGCGTAATCCGGCGTTGCGTCTGGATGCAAAGGGCATCAAACGACACGCGTATTTTGCGCAAACGTACGTGATATGATTTCCATCATTTTCTTCCCTAACTTGTTGTGTCAAGGGACTGGGGTATGGTTGGAAACAAACAACTTTCAGGTGAAGTGCTAAATATTGTGTCAGATTATATTATTGATATGTCATGGACAGGTACTGTGGACTTCAAAGGTGGCGTCGGACAAGATGGACAGAATCATCTGTCTGTTGACACAGATACCTCAATCGCAGAAGTCCGAGAAATGTTTGCCTCGACCTTGTTGCGTAATAGGTCGGCTAACACTGGGGTTGTCGAAGGGTTCTCATTCACTTGGGAACAGGATAGTACTAATTTTGACAAGGGTGTTACGCAGGGTCCTCCAGACAGTTTCGAAATTGGCCAAGATGCCACAACTGTATCCCTTAATTCAGAGACGTCAGAAAGCACGCCTCTAATGCAAGCCACTCAGGTCTTGGGTACCGAAGAGCACCGAGTCGACAACGGGATCCCTACGGAATTCGGAGTTTGTCGGCCAAGTCCGCAATCACCGAAGAAGCTTGGAACTCTCCGTAAATATGCTAGTCTCAATTTTGATCTGGACACGCTGGAGTCTGCACCTGCCTCTGGTCGAGTGAATCCAATGGGGGTGGCTTCTCCTTTATCCTCTCACCAGCTACGGAAGTCTCAGTCGATCTACGCCTCTCCGTTTACGCAATCACCTGCAGGCGGGCGGAATAAATTACGCAAGAAGGCACGACCAGAGAGTACCCCAATTCCTGCATTCATGCAGTATCCGATTCCTGACCTACCACCTGGAATTGAGCGAATCGGAAATGGGATCGGTTACACGCGACGGGCTAATCCTGTACATGCGCGCCTGTCCATATCCACGTTGACACCGCGCTCATGCCACGGTATATTCTCAGGAGGACGGCTTCCTCGAGTAACGCATAAGCAGGGCAGCAAGAAGACTTGGAGCGGGAACGATGCTGATGGCGCCGGGACCGGGTCGGTGAGCGTTTCGAGCGACAATGAAGACCAAATGGATGCGGTGATGAGGGAAATGTACGGGAGTAGGTGGAATCTCGGACTCTCGGCGAGCGAAATGTCGCATCCTAGTGGTGCGGACCCGAGGGTGTACTCTACTCTGCCCAGGGCCAGCGTCGGCCTGGGCCTGGGCCAAGATGCTCCGGACATATCTCTCAGTTCAAGATTTCCTGTTCTTCCCGCAGAACTTTCGACTCTTAGTCCGGACAGTACTCTTCGACTGGTCTCGCCATCGGCGCAGGGATTTGATTACTGCTAGCTCAGGGTTCTGGTCTCATTCTGGTTTCCTGGGTCTCGGATTTCTGTTTATGTCCATCTCTCGGCCGGTGGACGCTGGAATATCTCCGTTCTGATCCTGGTGGTCCGAGGAACCAACGCCGAGGTCGCCGGTCTTTTTTGTGGTTCTGCCGATTGCAGCTTTTTTATGTTCTTATGCATGTTCGTTGTGTCGGTGGATTGTGGTCCTTGATACATATGCATGCTGTTCTCGTTGTCCCGTAATGATGTTCTGTGTGGTTGTTTGCCTCGCCTCGCTTTACGTGATGTCATGTCGTCACAGTCAATGTAGCTCCTAGTGTCCCAGTAACTCTATTGTACATCGTGTGTAGATTCTTAAACGTTGCATGAATTGCAGGCGTTCCCTGAGCGCGACTTGGAAAGTTGCGACCACGGTGGTGGCTGTCGTAGTCTTCTCTGCTGCCAGTCACATCTGTTGGTTGGATTCCCTCCTCGCTAACGGCCTCGGCGACGACGTCACCATCTGTATCCTTGACCAGCCTCACGGAGGGTGCGTGCCAGACTGTTTAGACTACAAGCTCTCCGACTGAAGCCGCAGCTCAGGCACTCTGTGCGTCAGCCCGGGACATAATTATTCATTAACACTTGAGAAGATTCCTGCCTCATGCCCGCGACCCCCGGACCAATGGACAAGCAGAACGACATCTGCATTGTGAGCAAGAATGGCATCGAGCGTAAGTTGCGATATCATTCTATTGTCTGGTGATAACCGAGCAACTCATGCATGGACAGAGCACGCTTACATCGTCGAGCGCCGGGGAGAAGAGGTGTATGTCCATTATGTAAATTCCGACAAGAGACTTGATGAGTGGATATCGCAAGACGCCGTACGGCCCTCTGGATCCCACGAGGCAGGCATGGCCAGCAATGGATCTACTCGCAAGAGGAAGAGGAGCTCCGTAGATGGGGAGACCTCTGCGGGCGTAGCCTCGCCCATCCACTTAGGTGCTCTCGCAGGGGCCCTGGGCCCTGGGACAAGCAATCCTCAGCCCATCACGGAGGAAGAATACGACATTCAACACCACAAGCAGATCACCGCAAAAAGAAATTTTGACAAGGTCGTTTTTGGGCGATGGGAGATCAAGACCTGGTGAGTTCCTCTTTCGAGGCCTCGTTCTTGCGAAGGCCTGGCTCAGCCCAGACGGAGGTATTTCTCGCCCTACCCTCTCACCGAGACCGAGACAGAAGACCAGCTGGCCACACCCAGCTCACACGGACCCTCGTCGTCCTCTCGTATCCAAGGCGTCAGCCGCTCCAGTTTTCGCTCGCATGGTCGGACCTCGGACTTGCTTGCTGGCGGACTCGGGCGGAACAACGGCACAGGGGAGAAGGCGATGCTGTGGGTGTGCGACAAGTGCTTCAAGTATATGGCGGAAGGCCTCTCCTGGGAGCTGCATGTCGTGGGTGTGTATCTTCGAGTCGTCGTGCGGTGGGCTGATGGGCGCCAGATGTATTAGAAGAAGTGTATCCGCAGACATCCGCCCGGTCGCAAGGTGTATCAACGAGGCGCACATATAATATGGGAAGTGGATGGCGCGAAGGAGAAGGTGCGAAGGCCGACACTATCTCTCCTTTTCCTGAACTTTGATTGTCTCTTGCCTTAGCTCTATTGCCAAAACCTCTCCTTGTTTGGAAAGCTCTTCATCGATATCAAGACGTTGTTTTTTGACTGTGACAACTGTAGGCTGATGCTCTCACAGTCATGCACGTTGGGGATCTAACAGGGCGCATCCATCTCTAGTTTTGTTCTACATCTTGACAGATGCCGACTCGCAGCGAGATCATGTCCTGGGATTCTTCTCGAAGGTGTCGACGGCCAAATAGTGATTTGGCGGAACGTGCAGCTGACCGTCTTCATATCTACAGGAGAAAATATCCTACGATGACTACAACCTAGCCTGCATTGTTGTCCTTCCTCCTTATCAGAAGAAAGGTTATGGAATGCTTATGATCGAGTTCAGTAAGTACCAGTGCGCGGGTCCCGGTACGCCACTAAGGGGCGGCCTCGCTTTCATAACGCAGGCTACGAGCTCTCGCGCCGCACTGGCAAAATCGGCACGCCCGAACGTCCACTGTCTGATCTCGGACTGCGGAGTTATCTCACGTACTGGGTATCGACGCTAGTGAGATTTTTTCGGTGCGTAGCTGCATCCCGTGTCCGAGCTTGCCCTGATTAAGCGGGTTGCAGGCGATTGTTGGCTGTGCTGCCCCCCGATACATCCAGAATGATTACCGTGGGCGGTGTGCCGCAACTTGCGGAGGCGCATCTGATGTCTCCACCCTCGGAACCCGAGGACACTGTAGAGGCAAGGTTGAAACGGCGCAAGAGCACAAAGGGCTGGGACGGCGAGGAGCTGTCCAGCCGCCGTCCTGCAGAGCCCTACGATGACGCCGGTATGTCACGGTCCGTCATTGTGTGGTGTGAATTCATGGGGACGACGTGCGATCGCAGAGCCGATGTTTACCAATTTGCGAACAGTAGAAACGACGCCAAATCCGGACGGCAGTGCTACGGCACATGTCGTGGTGCAATGCACGCTTACGGACATCGCGCGCGCCACAAACTTGCGCGTCGACGACGCGGCGTTTGCGTTGAATGAATGCGGCTTACTTATAAGAAGACGGAAAGAGGACGATTCAGTCGAGGAAGTCGTCGTGGTGTCGAGAGAAATGGTCGAGACAGTGGCGAAGAAGCGGAATGTCAAGAAGATGTGTATGAGTCTAGCTCATGTTTTATTGTAGGCGATGAAGGCCGCCATTTACTTGTCGTATTCTTGTTCCTTGTCGAAATTAATTTCCATGATCACAAGGTGTCAGGCCATCGTTGAACATTTGAACGACGGCGTAAATCCGGTCGTATGACCAAGCATGAATACGATGTCTTCACACTATTTTTGCGCTTGATTTCAAATGATCATACCAACTGGATAATCAGGACAAGACTACAAACATAGTGGAAGTAGTCATGGACATCTTGTAGTATCGGCACAACCTCACAGGAGTCAATGATACACTGGCGAATTATCGGATCTAAGACCGACGACATAACATGCGAGCATGGACTTGATGTATGAATCGAAAGCATGCATGGCATAAGATACAGGTGGCGTGAAAGGGCGTAGGTGGTGGTGGGGACAGTGAGACATGATTATATTTACTCCTGAACGGGTGCCTCGTGCTCAATGGCAAGGATCGCCTGCCTCTTCTCCGCCACACGCTGTGCACGACGCTCACGAGCAGCCTGAAATCATTGTTAACACAGCTCTTTCTTACGAAAGTGGTACAGCACAAATATACCTTGTTCTTAGTACGACGAGCCTCCATCTGATCAGAAAGAACCTTCGTGCGGTTCTTCTCCGCCTTTGCTTTGTGGATGTACTCCATGAGCACACGCTTGTTCTTGAACACGTTACCCTTCGACTTCTGATACAGCGAGTGATAGCTTCGTAGTGGCTCAGCTCGAACTTGTTCTGAATCAGTACAAAAACTCCACACTCACAGGTGCTTATCAATCTTGCCCGCCTCTCTGTACTTCCTCAACAACCGACGTAACACCCGCTGTCTCCGCATCCACATAACCTTGCTGGGCATCCGGGCCTCAGAAGTACCTTTCCTCTTACCGGGGCCGGTGTGACGACCCTTGCGCTTCGCGGCAAGGAGGTCGCGAGTGCGCGCGCGTGAGTGGACGGTTGTAGGCTTGACGATGATGCGGCCATCCTTGATAAGCTTCTTTACGTGCGTGCGGGAGTTGGCGTTACCGATTTCAGCTTGCTCATTGGGGTCGAGCCAGATTTTGCGCTTGCCGACGCTCGCGACAGAGGCGGCGAGGCGCTTTTGGGACCGGAGGTTCACCATGGTGTCTGCAGAAGGACAGCAATTAGCATCAAGGTGTTAACCTGTGTCGTAGATATCGGGCGTTGCAGCGACAGCACTTACCTTGGTCTTGAGGAATAGCGATGAGAGCGACAGCTCGCTCAGCGGTATCCCAAGGTGGTGAGAGCTTACGTGAGTTCAGCCTCCCGGCCAATGCCGAAACGTTAACTCTACAGCTGCATAGCACCGGCACACCGGACAGGCACGGCCTCGCTTTGTTTTCTGAATATCTTTCCGTTCTCTGTTGCACACACATGTGCCTCGTGCACTTGTGGCGGACAAGTGGTCGACTCTGCCGCTATTCTTGACACGCTGATACAATTGTGGTCGTGCCTTGCTTGTTCCGCCGTCTGTTCTGCTGTCCCGGTCCTCCGCTCTATGTAAGATCTCCTTCACCTGCGGCCACTTCACCACCGTCGATGTCGATATCCTCATGAAGGACGGACACTGCGGTGAAAGCGGGTGCGGACGACCTGTGTCCTCGGGGCTGTCACCATCGCCGGGTCCCGAGCCCATCCGATCACGCCGTCGGACGGGCTCATGGGCTCCTGCTTTAGTCCTCGTCAGCAGTGTGGAGCATTTCCTTTTGTCTGCTGTTCATGGACCAGTGCCGGCTCACTGCACCAGGGTCAGGATGACGAGAGGCTGTGAACGCCCGACGCCAACGTGGCGGAGCGCTGACAGAGGTATTTTCTCTCGTTTGCTCTCAGCGCCATGACATCAACAGTTAGCCGGCCAAGCTCGGGGATAGGGCGTGGAGGAGTCCCACTGAGGTTAACACAGGGCTGGGTTCATCTGAGAAACGGAGCAAGGTGCCCATAGCAAAAACCGCTCCCTTATCGCGGAAATTCCGAGAGGGGAAATGTGTTAGCAGGCGTGCTTCCCTTGATCATTCTGCACATGAGATGTCTCGTTAGTGGGAGATGAATCGCTTCTATCAGATTCGGATCCGCTGCAGGCCACGCCTGTGCCGTTGCCTCGTGTTGTAAGAACGCTGGGATATACACTCATTCGAGTCTATTCTCATTATTCCGGGCGGTCGGGCGAGGACAGAACGTGGCCATCGCCGCTCGCCGGGCCAGGTCCCGGACCCCGGCCGGGTCGAGGCTTACATAACATCCATAAAAAGGTTGGCTGGGTGGCGCAGCAACGCCTTGCTCCGGTTCAAATCTCATCGCAGCGCTCGCCGTCCGCTCCCAGCATCCCTTCCTCCTTCTTCCAGCCGTTTCTTAACGGCACCAGCGAGGGGGTTGTCCCCTCTTACGCCCTCTCGCTACCCTTCACCCACCACCTCGACTCACGCTGCCCCCCCCCTTTCAACGTGGTAGTCGTCATGATATCCCAATAAACGATCCCCCGGCCCACGACTTTCCGCCTCCTCCAACACCCATCACATCCCCCTCCGGCCCCCCTGTCGCATTTTCTCTTAACATCACAACACTCACGAGCACATCCCAATTTCAGTCTCCTCTTATGACAATGGTCGATGCCGCCGAAACCGCGCAGACTGAGGGCGACGGCCCCGACGGTTCTGACAAACCGCCGCATGGCGACATACCGTCCTCCAAACGCGTCTCTTCTACCTCCACCAAATCGCGAGTCAACGGAACAAGCCATCTACGTCCTGCAAAGCAGACCACGTCTGTGGCATCCAGTGGCAAGCCCGTGACCTCCAACGGCCACCACGTTCCTCTCCCTCCTCCAGATTCACACCTTTATCAGAAGGCACCGGGTCACACAAGGAAGAGCCTCGAAGACATTTACAGTTCGGAGAAATTTGACTCCCCTGTCATTTGCCGCGACTACTCGTCTACGACGGGCTCGATGACGCCTTCTTCGAGCGATTCCCTTTCTGCTTCTGAAAGCGAAAGCTGGAGCTTGCCCTCGACGCAGCCGCCTAGCAGAGCGGCTAGCATGTCCGCTGGTGTCTCTGGCGGTAAGCTCAATGCTGCATTACAGCCGTCGAAGGAGCAGCCTCCGTCCACGGCTTTGCGGATATCTCCTTCATCTACCAGTGGCGCCGAACCTGATTCTGCGACTACTGCCAAGGCATTTGTCCCGGCTTCTCGGCCTGCGTCTGTGCATTCACAATCTGATGGCAGTAGCCGGAAGCTCACCGTCAAGTCGTTGTTCGAGGCTCCTAAGCTGGTGAGGAAGTCGTCAGCACGGTCGACAGCCAGTAGCAAGAAGTCCGGCTCCGACCGCGGTTCAACCGCTGGAGATAGCACCACCAGTCTGTTGAAGAAGTACGGTGTGTGTGAGAAGGTTGCAATTGGTAAAGGAGCCACCTCCGTTGTGCGACTCGCGCATAAGTGGGATCGCAGCGAAGAGAAGCTATACGCTGTCAAGGTACGCATTTAGTTAGTTGTTACGACACATACTTAGCCTAGTATGACAGGAATTCCGGAAACGGAGAAAGAACGAGACTGAAAAGGAATATGTGAAGAAGCTCACCGCCGAGTTCTGCATATCTTCGACGCTTCATCATATCAATATTGTCGAGACTGTGGACCTTGTGCAGGACGAGAGTCAGCATTGGTGCGAAGTGATGGAGTTCTGTCCAGGTGGAGACCTGTACGCGGCTATTAAAAGAGGAGGCATGTCGCCGAGCGAAGTCGAGTGCTGCTTCAGACAGATCTTGACCGGGGTCCAGTACTTGCATAATCAGGGCGTCGCTCATCGTGATCTAAAACCGGAAAACCTGTTCTTCGATATGAAGGGCCACCTTAAGGTATGTGTCGTCATACTCGGGTCCGTGCTATTACTGACCTCATTGTTCTAGATCGGTGATTACGGTGCGTCAACTGTCTATCGACTACCTTGGGAGAAGACCGTACACATGTCTACTGGATTGTGCGGAAGTGAACCGTATATCGCTCCAGAGCAATTTTTGGGCAAACGTAAGCATATGACCATGGATCCTTTGTCCATGCACCTGACTGGGATGGGCTAGCTTATGACGCCCGCCTTGTCGATATTTGGGCGTGCGGCGTTGTTTATTACTGCCTACACTTCCAAGAACTCCCCTGGACGGTCGCTCAGTCTAGTGACCCCCTGTTCGCCGCATATGTTTCTGCATGCCAGACTCAGTCGTCTTGTCCTCCGACGATCAACAATTTATCTCCTCGCGCGTGTCGCCCCGTCATTAGGAAGATGCTGGAGCCGAATCCGAAGCTTCGGTGCATGATCGACGACATCATAGAACAACCGTGGGTGAAGAGCATTGAGGTCTGCCATCTGGTCCCAAAGCCAACTCACGTTCACGTAAATGCGCGAGCAATGGCTCACGCACAGGTCCAAATTGTTTCATGATCGTGGAGGCACGGCCCCATGCTTGGTGTTTTTCTTTTCATCCTTCTCAGTACACAGGGACATCATCTACTCGCGTTGTTCTTGTTCTCGTCCTTGAGCGGTGCTCGCGATCCTGCGTTGATGTGCTGCTGTTTTCTCGTTCATCTGATTTGGATTTCGGTGTAGATGTACTATTCGTTTAGTTTACGGTTCCTTGGTGACGAGGGAGCGTACGGTGTGCTTCTTTGATCTAGCAATGTCATGCGATTCACATCACACTGCTGTGTACTGTTCAGCTCTAGAAGCTGACAGTGGACTGTAGCTCATAGCACCGCCATAATATATGCACCTCCTGTACTACTGTAATCTATGGAGCAGCTTAGTCGATACCATTGATCAATCGTAGATGTTGTTTGTATGTGTTATGCTGCGACCTCGAATTCTAACAATGCACAACAATTGTTGCAGGCTTGCGTGCAAAGTAGCGCTAGTCGCCACTGCCAGGCACATTGCTAGGCTAAGAGAGCGTACACGATGAGTGGCAACTTGGATGTGAGTGACAGTTTTGTTGGCGTGCGCCGAGAGCTCATTGCATGCAACTAGCGTGCCATTGATCTTGTTCAACGCGCAATTGAAGAAGATACCAAGCAGAGCTATGCGGAAGCATACAGACAATACCAGAATGCCCTAGACTATTTCATGCTTGCCCTCAAGTGTGCGTGTGTCATCTTCGAATAATATCCACTTGTTGAGGCTTGATATTGTCCAGATGAGAAGAATGAGAAGTCGAAGCAGCTTATCCGCTCGAAAGTAGTCGAATATCTCGCGCGGGCGGAGACCTTGAAAGACCATCTAACGCAGTCGCAAGAGAAGGCAGCAAAGAAGGCCATTGGCGTCAATGGCTCGAGTGGTGGGATAGGTCCTGGAGGCAAGAAGTGAGTGTCGCGACCACGATCTGATCGCACTGAAAGAGGTCAGCTATCGCTTGAATTTGTCATAGGAAAGACGGTGACGACGATGAGGTGAAGAAGCTACGAGCCGGCCTGGCGGGCGCGATAATCACGGAGAAACCGAACGTTAAGTGGGAGGACGTTGCTGGTCTTGAAGCAGCGAAGGAATCGTTGAAGGAAGCCGTAATTCTCCCCATCAAGTTTCCGCATTTGTTTACAGGGAAGCGGACACCGTGGAGAGGTATTCTACTCTATGGTCCTCCGGGAACCGGAAAGTCCTACCTTGCTAAGGCTGTTGCGACCGAGGCCCAGGGTACGTTCTTTAGCGTCAGCTCCAGCGACCTTGTTAGCAAGTGGCAAGGTGATTCTGAAAGGTTCGTTTTGTCATATTTCTGTTTTATCATACACTGAGGCTTGATATACAGACTAGTGAAGCAGCTATTCGAGATGGCGCGCGAAAACAAGCCTGCTATCATCTTCATCGATGAGGTGGATTCACTCGCGGGTTCTCGCAACGAGCAGGAGTCGGAAGGATCGCGGCGAATCAAGACAGAATTCCTCGTGCAAATGAACGGTGTCGGTCACGACGATACTGGCGTCCTTGTCCTTGGTGCTACAAACATTCCATGGCAACTAGACAATGCAATCAAGCGGAGGTGTGTACGCTTGTTCACAATTCAGTGGCACTACTTGACCATTTATGATAGATTTGAGAAGCGAATATACATTCCTCTACCAGGAACTGAAGCACGAAGGCGAATGTTCCAGTTGCATGTTGGCGATACCCCTTGTGAACTGACGGCAAAAGACTATCAAATGCTTGCATCAAAGACAGACGGGTATGGTTTTAGTGGTGCACACTGATTTCTATATATTGACGGTCAATATCTATCATCGGGCAGCTATTCGGGATCCGATATATCCGTCGTCGTCCGTGATGCCCTCATGCAACCCGTTCGCAAAGTCCTATCTGCTACACATTTTAAGTCTGTGCCATCTCCCACCAATGCAACGGTTCTTAAATGGACACCGTGTTCGCCCGGGGACCCTGATGGCGTGGAGAAGTCGTGGTCAGATGTGGAGAGTGAGGAGCTACTTGAGCCCCCACTGAGGGTGGGAGACTTTTTGAAGTCATTGGATAACGTTCGACCGACAGTTACTTCCGAGGACATTAAGAGACACGATCAATGGACGTTAGAGTCAGGTAAGTACTGTGGTAGGTCGCATCATCACTTGAACTAAGCTGGATACTACAGGGAATGAAGGCGCATGATCGATAATTGTATATTACATTGTATGTATATCGCTGGATGAATGGCTGTATATGTTTTACAGGTTATTTCGTTTCGTAGTGTTTGAGTACCGCGAGCTGGATCTCTTGCACCAATCTGAGTTTCTTACTGTCCTGTGCCCCGCTCCAGGAGGTTGCGGCAATTACCTCCTGCAACAAACCTCAGCTGTAGTTTAGTTACTAGTACTTACCTCAGCCTGAGCCTGAGCCGTACATCCGATATACCATCACGTGACTGCATGGACATAGTAGATTCCACCCGGGCGGCTTAAGACTCTTCGGCGGGGCCTCGTTCTTTCTCGTTTTCTTGCCGCTCAACTTTGTACGTTACCCCTATATTACGCCCAACATGACGAAAACATATATTATGAACGGTCTTGTCGAGAAGGTAACTGCTTGTGTAAAGAATGACGATCCGAGCCCTAGTACTTACTACCGCCACTCCAGATGCAATCGTCTGACCAGGACTTCCGGTTTGTCTGAGATGACTGTGGTTATGGCTACTGTTAGACTAATCGTGTAATGTCAAGATACATGGGTCTAAGCGATCTCATGGCAGCCGTAAAAGACGATCCCAATACGTTCCTAGGAGATGAGCCTACAGAGAACAAAGTACTTCGTCAAGTGCTACAACTCGTGGAAGATAAAATTTCTGAAGTCAAGAACCAAGCTGTGAAATGGTATGCTATTACAGTCATCCTTTTAAACATGACCACTGAGATCTAGAAGTATCGGCCAACTCGTCAAGATTATCCGAGAGTCCCAGGTGGAGAATGTCATAGATCGACTGATCGACTTCTTGTCGGGCAAGGACGAGGAGTTACGGGATATATCGGCTTTAGGTATACTTGATTATAAATTAACGCATATTTTCTCTCACATTAGTTCAGCTCTCAAGACGATTACTTCTGAGCTACCACCAGAAGGAAAAATCGCTGCTAAGGCATGCGAGAAGCTAACGCCCAAACTTCTCATGCGATTGGCTGCTGTAGGTACCGTCGCGCATGCATGAGTACCGCGTAGGCTAACGTGATTGTGTCATGCTTGCAGTCGGATACGCCCCCGGACACGCTCCTTGAGACTTTGTCAATTCTTTCAATTTTGATCGTTCGCTTTCCCGCTTATGTGGCGAGTGCTGAGCTAGAACCACAGCCGCTGTCTGTACTCACGCCGATGCTCGATCATCCGCGCCCTGCCGTACGCAAGCGCGCTATCACAACCCTTGCCCAGTTTCTGCCGACGGCGCGTCCTGAACTCTTCTCAGAGCTGCTATCAAAAAAGATTCTACCAGAGCTTGTGTCATCTACATATGTGGACAATCAGCGCACCACAGTCCAGCTTATTGCAGCCGTCGCTCGCCACACACCGCACCAAATTGGACCGGTGTTGGGAAACCTAGTGCCAGGAATAATCAAAGCAGTGGAGCGAGATGACGAAGAACTGCAGGAGAGTTGTTTGCAGGTATGTGTGTCCGGATGACGTTCAAGAATGCCCTCATGCGGAAAGCCAGGCATTGGAAGCGTTGGTCCTGCGTTGTCCTGCAGAGATTACACCGTTCCTCTCATCCACGATCCAAGTGGGAAATAAGTGGATCAAATACGATCCTGTAAGTGAATTTCGTCAAGCATATTCTCTTGCCCATATATGTATTAGAATTATGCTGGCGGCGATGATGAAGACGAGGAAATGGCGGATGAAGACGACGATGACGAGGCCGAACTCGACGAGTTAGTGCTCGTGCCCAAACATTTCCTTTCAGTGTGTTCTGATGATGACTTGGGGTAGATATTCGGACGATGAGGACACATCGTACAAGATTCGCCGATCAGCTACGAAGTTGTTCGCAGCGATCGTAGATACCCGTCCAGAGCTGCTGATCACATTGTACAAGGAGGTATCCCCTGTTTTGATTTCACGATTTGGGGATCGTGAGGAAACAGTGCGAGTGGAGGTATGGAGCACATATGCTGGCCTCCTGAAGCAGACCAGTGTGTACGGCGGTGTTGCTCAGTCCCGAGACACCGACTATGCGATCGGCGGAAAGCGCAAACGAGATGAAGGTATGGAGGTTGAGGAAACACCATATAGCCTCCTTCGATCGCAAGTGTCGGCACTCGCGAAAGCACTGCTTGCGCAGTTGAAGTCACCCAAGACCTCACCTGCTACCCTCCAGGCCGGTTTCACCTTGCTGCATACCCTGCTGACCGTCTTACCTGGTTCCCTGTCGAGTTACGCGCCGCAGATTATTACGACGACGAAGGCAGTTTTAACGCAGTCGGCAAAGGCAAATGCATCTGCGCTGCACATCACTTGCATGTCATTTATCGCGCTCTTTTTTTCAACGCACTCCCCGCCCGTGTTCTCCAGTTCATTGGACAGTATCACGCCAATTTTGTTGAAATCGCTTCGAGAGAAACACCCAAGGATCGCGTCAGAATCTTTCCGCGTCTTCTCTTCTCTATTGAACGCTACGCAGCCCGTGAAAGGCAGCGACTGGACTGAGGCCGTGTACATCGAGGGAGTTCAGAGATTAAGCAACCACGATACGGATGCGGAGGTGAGGTCGTGTGCTGAAATATGCATAGGTGATTTGTGGATATGCGCATTTGATGTTGTGAAGAACAAGGACAGGAAGGAATGGGAGGCGATGTGTAGGACGACGGGACGTACGGATGGCGCGGTTCAAGTAGTCACGCGCGTGGCTCGAGAGGTCGATATTGACCAAAACTGGGTGAATGGATGCGTACAATGGGTCATATCTCTGCTTAAGAAGAGTGGAAGATCTGGCAAGAGTGATATGTTCAACTGTCTGGATGCTCTTCTACGAAGGTTTGTCTCATCCCTGCCGTTCTCTGCTCAAGTTCTGAGAAGACACATAGATATAAGACGGGGCTACCGGCTGATCTTCCGGCCGGCCTTATTCCTACATTCAAGGGCTATATCAATACTTCCGATATCTCATTGATGTCGCAAGCGTTGTCAGTGATCGCTCTTCTTCTGGAGCTGTCTCCGTCTACCACCTATCCAGAGGTAGAGACAGAAATCCTTTTCGATATATATGACATTGCACACTCTCCACTCGTTGCCGGCGCAGCATTTGATTCAGTGCTAGCATTTTTTGCCGCTCTTGTGGAGGCTGATATGCAAGTTGCGACACATGTTATTCCTAACCTCGTTAACTCTCTTGAGAAGGCCCCCAAGGGTGAAATATCGCAGTCGAATGTGGCGCGGTGCATCGGCCAGATTGCCAAGAGCCAACAAGGTGTCGCTGCCGGCACTGTTGCTGAGTTCTCGAAACATCTGAAGGTATATCGACTGGAAGAGGCCCATCCATACTTTGACTTATTTGTCTTTTCTTCTTAAGCCGTCTTCAAAAGCAAGGACGTCGCAAGTAGTCTTGAGCCTTCTCGTTATGGGGGAAATCGGTCGTTTTATGTGTGTCTCTGCTTCATTCATGTGCAATTGAACTTACAATATTCTCAGCGATATGACCTTACAAGGCAACATCTTCTCTCAGATCATTGAGCGCTTTACTGCCGAGCAAGAAGATATCCGAACTGCTGCCGCTTTCGCAGCTGGTAAGGGACCTCAGTGTTTTGAGTATCATATTCTGATATGATTTCAGGGAACGTTGCTGTGGGAAACCTGCATCATTTCCTCCCTGTTATCGTCAAAATTGTTGAAAGCAACCAAGAGAAACGATTGCTATCTCTTCATGCCCTGAAGGAGGTACGTAGCGACGTGGCTCTCTTGATGTTCGCTTATCACTACTCGCAGGTTGTTACCCACTGCTCGCGTGGTCAACTTGAAACCGTTGCAGATCTTCTTTGGGTGCCATTATTCGAGAATTCTGACAATTCCGAAGAGACAACACGAAATGTTGCTGCAGCGTGTCTCGGCAAGCTTACCACCACACATCCTTCACGATACCTGCCTCAGCTTCACGTAAGCGATCCATCTGTCCTTGTTGCTAAAGTTGTTTTAAGACTGTGTTTAGGAACGCATTCGTGATGCAAATCCAGCCTCACGAGCAACTGTTATATCCGCGATTAGGTATACCTTCTCAGAGACGTCCCCCTCGTATGACGAGCTCCTCAGCTCTGTTCTCATGGATTTCCTGGCCTTGATTACTGATGCCGACCTGGTCAGTGCTTTTGTCAAATACCCAATGCATCTTGCTAATACGGGGAAATGCAGACCGTACGACGTTTGGCATTATCAGCGTTGAATTCTGCGGCTCGTCTAAAGCCACATCTCATCCGTGATCAGCTACAATTTATCCTTCCCAACCTGTATAAGGAGACTCACATCAACCAAGACCTCATCCGTACGGTCCAAATGGGGCCCTGGACGCACAAAGTGGATGATGGTTTGGAAGCTCGAAAGACAGCCCACGAGACGCTTTATACCCTGGTTTGTATATCTTGCACGTCAATAAATATGCAAATTGCTCACGTCGATTGCAGCTGGACACTTGTTTGACAAAGCTCGACCTGCACGAATTCATTGGGCGCGTACTTGCTGGGCTTTCGGATGACTCTGATGAGGTCAAGGTCATCTGCCATATGATGCTGTTCCGACTGTCGCAGGTCGCACCGACAGCAGTTGCTCAGCGACTCGATGACATCACTCAGCCCCTGGAGAAGAGCATGAAAGGCGCCACGGTCACGAAGGACACCGTCAAGCAAGACATTGAGCGCGCTGCCGAGTTGCAAAGGAGCACACTTAGAGCTGTCGCAGCACTCAGCAAGATCAGCCAACCGGGATCTAACCCACGCTTCGATGCGTTTGTGGAAGGTACTAGGAAGTCTGGAGAATGGAGCGTCGAGTTTAGAGAGCTCGTAGGAGCATGAAAAACCCTTGTAATACCTACTGTCAATTTGTATTGTCATTTTTGCTCTGTCGTTGTACTGTCGTATCAATAGACTCATAAAGGATTCATTGTATCAACCAATGTCCGCATTAATCCCTCACGGTCCAGTATGTATCTGCAAGGCTCGTGACTGATTAGCATATTTAGAGGTTGTGTGGTCATTAGAAATAAATACACGTAGAAATCAAGTGATGAGCATGGACCGGCGTATAGAGCTGAGTGGGACCAATTGCAAGATAAGCTGCCTTCGGAGACATTGTCGATCGGCGTTGTGCTCAACCCGGTACAGAGGTCTATGTATACACAGCACTATACGCAACAGGGGGGTTAGAACCGATCATAAATTCAACTTTCAAGTGAGCAAGGGCTTGCTCAAGACCACTACTCAGTAGCACTACCGCGCTCGTGCCAACAGTATGCCGACCGCGCTCGCCTTGAACATTGGGGCCAGCTACCACCGAAATTACTGTATCCAAATGATCAGTCGGTATTCGAAACCAGATACTTGTAGACTTACCATTCGCACCCCGCTCCTTCAATACCTGTAGGAGTTGCCAGTCGAGGACCTTGGCCTCATTTCATGCTGAGCGATGCCACGACCCCTGAACGCTTTCGTATGAGAGCTTGTTTGACTGCGGGTGTGTGCACGTTGCGGGGAGCAGCCACAAGACTGTTCAGCTATCTGCACTTCGAGATAATCCAGGAGTGTCGGCCCTCTTACCACCTTGCAAAATAGGTCTTACCGACAATACTATTAGCATTGCCGCAAGATAAGGTACCTTGAAGGTAGTAATTTAATGTCGTGCAACCGAAGAATCGTATATAGAACCCTTGTTAGCTACAGCAAACTTATTAGACTCCCTCAGGACGGATTTTTGCTCACGGCAAAGATATCATGCTCTTTTTTGCAATAGCGTCGGAGATGTGTCAACTGAGCAACGAAAGGATTGTTTTTTTTTGTTGCGGCTGATACAAAAAATAGATACATTTCGCGACCTCTGTCAATCTTATCGTGATCATGTCAAGAAGGCGGAGGATAGGCTTGATTGAGACCGTTGACAAGCTCTCTTAATCGGTCCGCAGATACTAGCATCATGCGCCCGCCCATGTCTAGCCCAAAAGCGTCCTCCTCACGAGGCTGTGCTTTGGAAAACGCGTAGTCCAGCGTATGCAGCGCAATCTATGGGGACATGAAGACCTTCGTCATACAGGACGGTAATGAGCACGTACAGTTTTGACAACATCATCCTCAGGGTGGAATGGATATGTCCCGCTCGTTGACGATTGTAGTGGGGGCGCCGCACCCTGCTTTTGACGTTTGCCGCGAGGTGCGGGTCCCGCCATCTCGGCTTCTTCCTCGGGGGACAGGTGGTACGTCCGGGAGATGAAAAGGAGGTGTGTAAAGCGGTACGGTTCGTTCTGCATGCACGGAAGGCATCTCAGACAGGTCGTGCTTCACAAAGTAGCCAAACGCACGTCATCTAAGGCCCACTGGATTTCGTCTGCAAGCATGCGGTACATGTGTGGGGCGATTTGAACAGGCATGTTGATAAGTCGTTCTGAAAAAATCAGTCCGACGTGATTTTGAGATGCAAGCCCCGCAGGGCCGAGAAGATTTTGGAGGATGGCGTGAAAAGCGGGGTCGACGGACGATTTGGCGAGAGCGTACTCAGTGAGAGCTCTGATAGCAGGTCGATTCTAGTTTGAAAGTAAGTAATGTGTGCGTGTCAAGGCTCAGCATCTGTATGGACCTGATGTATGTGCATATTGAGCACGGTGAGGACCGCGTACGGATCACTTTCCCTGCCATCGCATTTGACGGTCGTACCAACCAGAGGCTGAGATAGGATCAGGTCTGCGAGGTCATTGAGATGGAACAGTTCGGCGTCGGCTTGGAAAAGCTGTGTGGCGAGGCGTTTGAGGGCGAGATAATCGACATCGGGGTGTGGATCGAAAAAGTCAAAGTCGACATTCACGAGACTCTACTGGGGCCAGATGGGTGAGGCGGGCGGAGAGGAGAGAGAAACGGAGAGACATACGCGTTCACTCGGGTCGTTGTCGTCGTCGTCGTCCGAATCGAGGTTGTCTGGATGCTGATTTTTTCGTTTTGCCATGGTCGAGGAGAGCAAGGATATACGACAGCGAACCCGCGCGCCGGACGCGGAGCTCACGGGTGTGCCTTGCCTCGCGCCCGCCATGCCATGGTCCGAGACCCGCTGGCCCCCCGCCTGGCCGTCCGATATGAATTTGGCGGGCTAGCAATCATCTCTAGCAGTCTCCTTCCTCCTGCGCATCGCTCCCCATGCTCCTCAGACTAGCAACTCGTCCGTTTCCTCCCTTCAGATCCGCTACCGCCCTCTTTCATGCTCGCACCCTCGTCTCGTCTTCTCGTCCTGCTCTGCGGGCATCGCACAGGGCCCGTGTCGGATTGATTACTGGAGCTGTCCTCGCCACCTCGCTCCTGGCTGGAAATGTCACTAGTCCTATCCATGCCGATGCCGAGCAGTCTGATAACCTGCGGTCAGAGTCGGCCAGACCGCAAACGCCTCTGTCTGCTCTGGTCCGATCTTATATTGTCTACTCAATCTGTTCGGTGCCTGCCATTGTAGACTGGTCTCCAACCATTCTGTCTGTGCTTTTTTCTCTTCCCGGCATAAGACAGATTGCACAGGCTGTTGTTCGTGTTACATTCTTTGATCAGGTGTGTTTCCGCAATACATGCCTTTCCGAATCCAAAACCAACCCGACGGCTAGTTTGTGGGGGCAGACTCGGCGGAGGATGCTATTCCCCTCCTCGAGCAGCTGCGTGCGGAGAATAAGGGCTGTCTCTTTGCTTATAGCGTCGAAGTTGACGAAGATGAAGCCTCCGGCACCGCGAAAGACGACAAACATGCGAAGCTCTCTACACACAAGCAAATTATTACCGAGACTCTGCATTGCATAGATGTCGCCGCGGATTTTGAGAATAAGTACTCTTCGCATCACGGCTCCGACATGCGCGGGCGCAAGACGTGGGTGGCCGTCAAAATGGTGAGGTCTCCGCCATGTTCATTCATGAATCTGTATATGAACACTATAGATTTAGAGTGCCATGCTGCCCCGTACTGAGGCACTGGTTCATTTCTCAAAGTATTTGGTGTCCACGCGTCCCAAGTCCTCGCCAAGCGTCGCCTTCCCCGGTCGTCCTCTTTCGTCGGACTTCGATGTGCTTTCCAGTCGATCAGCCACCAACAGCTTCCTTACCGATTCTGACATTGCAGACCTCCGAGAGCTGCGGGATGATCTTCGAGAAATCTGCAAGCGAGCCAGAGAACACGGTGTGAAGATCATTGTTGATGCAGAGTATAGGTCAGTCGTACTATCCTGAGCGGTGGTAGTGGACTCACAGCGGAATTATTTATAATTCGCTTCAGTTGGTACCAGGTATGCGTTTACAAAGGTCTCGTGTCGTCTCACCGTCAATAATTGTCCTACTGCTCTCAGCCTGCTATTGATGCATTCACGCTATCACTCCAACGCGAGTTCAACCGACTTCCGTCGTCTTCCTGGTTCCGACTTGGAAATCCTACTCTCCATACGTCCGCTGTCCAGCCATTGGTGTACCAGACTTATCAGGCGTACCTAAGGCGGTCAGTCCATCCCCCGTATTCTAATTACCACTAGTCTTACCCGCGTATAGAACACCAGAGTACCTGAAGCAGAGCCTCGCAGCTGCTCGTGCAGAGGGATATTCACTTGGTGTTAAGCTCGTCCGCGGCGCATACCACCCGCACGAAATGGCTGCACATGCTAGCGCAATGTCAACTCGGACATCCACATCCACTTTAATTTCCTCCTATGGATACTCGCAATCCATCTCGCCGGATCCGGCTCCACCAGTTTGGTCTACCAAGGACGAGACCGATACCTGCTATAATGCTTGCGCGACACTGCTCCTGGAACATCTTCGTGCTGATATCAAGGCGGCCCGGGCCGACGGCTCCCCGAGGCTCGGCATCCTCTTTGGTACGCATAACTGGAATAGCTGCGAATTGATCCTGAGCGAGCTGGCCAAGCTTGGATTGGCGAGTGTTACTGGCGCTACAACGTGGGTGCCAGAGACCGTCACGGAGAGGGTTGCGATTGGGCAATTGTATGGTGCGCACCCCTCTTGGATGTAAATCTTATGTCGTGGTTGAACCCCATGTAGGTATGAGTGATGCCCTCACGGACTCCCTTGTCAGTCGGACTCGGTGTGCGTCACCTTTCGTGATGAAGTATATTCCCTACGGCAATCTAGCGGAGGTGAGTACAAAACTCGTTGGGTCTATTGGAATGTCACGCGGACCTTTACGAATCTAGGTGATGCCCTACCTGAGCAGACGTGCCATCGAGAATAAGTCCGTCCTCGGAAACGGCGGAGCCGCCGACGAGCGTAGGAGAGCTGGTTCCGAAATTCGGAAGAGAATCGCCAGCTGGTCTGGGCTCAGTTGGTGACTGCAGCGGACCTCCCATTAATGCCACAATATGTAGTCGCCATCGGTTGTGTTTTTGACCGCCACGATGGTTAGCAGATGTACTCATACCCTAGACGTGCTTATGAAATCTTAGGGATGTATTAGAAGACATTTTCCAAGGGACCTGTTCAACCACGAGAGACTGTAAATATGTGCTGTATCGATTATAATTACTACGAGCGTGTAGAAGGTGCCGCAAGAGCTTATGGAGACTTCATTTCTAATAGCAAGCTTCATTGACCTTCTATACCCCATATAGATACTGATCCCGAACAAGCGACAGCGAGGCTCGTACAGTCGGCCATTTACGGAGGTGTTGCTATGTTGATAACTCCTTCCGTCTGGTTTAGCGCCCTTCCTTCATCTATCTTCGTCCCACTATGTCTGTATCGTCCAGCTCTCGCGACCCAAGCACCTCCCTTGAAGACCTCTGTCCTTTGCAAGTAGCCATCACCCCATGAAGAACGAGCTCACCCGTCTGGGCCGTCTGATCTTCCGCGGCTACGAGCGCGTGGACAACGCAGGTTCCACAGCGCGCGACCACCTTGCCAACGAACGCACGTACCTGGCGTGGGCACGCACATCGCTCGGACTCATCGGGCTTGGGATCGGCGTCGAACGCTTCGAGAGGTTCCGCGCAGACCTGAAGTCGCAGCTGGCACCGGCATCCGCGGAGAGCCAGCGACTGCACGACCAGCAGGTGAAGCATGGGCGACAGCTGGCGGGGACGCTTGTAGGGACGGGGGTAACGACCATGGTTTTGGGCACCTGGAGATATTATGCGACGCTGCACGATTTGCAGCGTGGCCAGTTTCGACCAAACGTGCAGGGCATAGCGCTCGTTGCGATCGGCTCTGCCTTTGTGATAGCGGCAGTGGTCCAGAGTGAGCTGAAAGGGGACAAGGTGCGTGTCTAGATGCAGTAACACTGTTTGTTCTCATGGGGTCGACAGCAGAACCCAGAGTTTGCGAGACATCCTGACTTGGATGGCGTCCGCAAGACGATTGACCGGAGACCAGAGCTGAAGGTTCCGGTCTTGGCAGAGAGCCAGGGAAATTGACGTAGGCTATTGCGCATCCTAGATTTTTAGACAAGTAAAGTATTTATGTCGATTTTCCGATAGTTTTGTGCTGCCAAGATTTTACCCTACTGCCAGCAGCAGCACGGTACTATACTAGGATCAGCCGATCCACTGCCTGAACCTAATTGCGCATAGAAAACGCCATGCATCTGTCTGCTGAGTGGAGCCTGCCATGCCGCACACTCAGAAGGAAGGGGAATACGTACAGACATTATGTGCAACCACTATAGCATATATACATGCACTAATACCAGTCCGAGAAGCGCGACTATCGGGCACCGATCCCCATCTTCAGCATCGCACCTACCACGTCGACATCGTCCCACCTTGAAGCCACGGCGCTACCCTCTGCGTTGCTCGCGGCGTTCTTCTTAGCTTGAATATAGATGAGAGTATTGCGGAAGTGGCGGGCGATCATGTCTGGCGTCTGTACGCCTTCGAGAAGGCCAGGAGGTGCGCGCTGCGAAGGATGGACGTCTGGCGACGCGATGTTGTCGATGGCAGATGTGATGAGATCCACGAGACTGTCGACGAATTTGGGTGTCACCTAAAGGTATCATAAACATGAGGACACTACCCCAGAGAGCATGAATCACTAACCGCCGGGGCACCACGATCGAGGTAGTATAGATACCGATCGAGTGCGTCGCAGTATAGCTGAACTGTCACAATCTCTTCGATCGCAGAGTTAGCGATGCGCAGTGCTTTCTGTAGACATTCCAGTACGCGCTTGCTATCTTGGTGAGGATACTGGCGCGAAAAGAGACATAAATGCAGGTAGAAAAACGACAACTGAGGATCATACCGCTTTGGTAGTGTTCTCATCGCCAACCTCCTTGTCCTTTAAGGCAGATGCCTTATCCGCGTCCGAAGCTGCAGGAATTTCCTCGTCTGAAGGAACTTCCTGCCACCAGAGATGGCTGGCTAGATTCACAGCAGTCGCCTGATGTGGCTTCTTGAGAAGTCTTGCACTGTGTAATGCAGCCTTCGTGATCAATGTGTCGTAATTGTCGACACCGAACACGCGCGCGCCTTGCAGAGTGCCGATAATCAAGGTGATGGCCTGCAACTGCGCCCGGCTTTCTGATATACTGTCCTCATAGATGGTGAATGCTTGTACATATAGGTCATATGTGAGGTCCTCGAAGCCACACTCATCGGCGACTTGTGCAGCGAGAAGGAACAGACGGAGGGCAATCGTGGGCGCCTCAACTGTGGAACCCAGAATAGAGATGAGCTGCCTAATGAACTTGAGGATGGTCGATACTTTGGTCTGCCACTCATCCTCCTACAGCGCTGGGTATAAGGAATAATGGCGAGCCAGAGTACGGTCAACTCACGAGATGTTCCCGATTTTTATATCTTCGGCAAAGCTTGATAGTGGCAGTGATAAGCGCGGGATATGTGTAACGCATCCGCTCGCCACCACTCTCGAAGTGTCTGCGTGCCGTTTGCAACAGCTGTAGAATCTAGCGCTCGATCACCAATGTATGCAACAAGAACATAGCACGCACCTCAAATTGCACGTCAAGCGACTCTGCACGGAATAAATGCACCATGCGCGCAACCCAACCCTGCTCTTCCCCCATCTCCTCGCGATCATGATAATATTGAGCTCTTTTTGCTCCCGGCTGACCACCTCCAGCCGCATCTGTCTGGTCTCGAATGAGAACGTGACATAGCTCGAGGATTCCGTTTACATCCTCGGGGGTTTCAATGACGGTCTCGTTCTTGAGCACCGATGAAATAAGAGCATGCGAGAGCGAACGTCGGGTAGAGAAGGGCTGGAGTGTGAGTAGTGGGGAATAGCGCTGAAGCGCGAGTAGGGTCAGAACAGACTGGTAGGAATTGATTGGGGCAACTAGAAGGGATGCGAGATTTGCCGTAGTCTGAGGCGAGTGAAGGTCCGGGCTAGAAGAGAGATTGGGATGAGCGCGTAGATTCACACGCCCAACACAAGTACGTACTTGTCTGTGAACTCTTTGAGTTTATCGTGTGCAAATCCAAAGATTTGATCCACATATTCGAGCCTGTCTGGGTAGCAACTCAGAGACAGGTTAGTCAAAGATACAAAAAGTGCGGTGATATCTTGAATCGACAAATCTGGTCGTGCCTGAGGGAGCTTTTGAGCGTACTATTTTAAGTAAGAGGGATCGGACTGACTTTAATCAACTCCACGACCTGTTGCCAGAACACTTCGAAGAGCTTAACATCCTCGGGCACTCCACGGAATTTACGAACCCCTTGATCGGCCCTCTCCTTGCCCTTCAGGCTCTTCTCGCTCTCTGGCTCCTCCGCATCGTTAACCGTGCTTGAGGCGGTCTCGAGGTCCTTTTCCGGGATAGTGTCCGCGACAGGGCTCTCTGGCGCCGATCCCCATTCAAGACTACCGGGTGTAACAGATTCTGTTATGGGAGTGGTCGAGCCGTTCTGATGGCCGTTCTGCCGTAATCTCGCCTTCTGAACGCTAACCTTTTCAGCAAGTCGACGTGCGGCGGCCTCCTCTTGCTTCTTCGTCTCTTCAGGGTCTTCGCTCTCCGCTTCTCGTGCAGCATATGCAGCCAAACGGTCAATAAGAGCAATAACGATTTGCTTGATGTTTACTTTCGGATGGAGCTGTGCAGTCGCAGAGAGGAATGGCCCTAGAGTATGCAGATGGAACTCATCGGTGAAAACCTGAACGAGGCCTGTCAATCCTGGCCGCAAAGTAAAACACAATTCTTCTCGTACCTGTATAACCACTTCCATCAAATATTCTTGAGCTATGACATCCTTGCAGCTGACTACTTGCTGAAGAATGCTGGGCAGGATAGTTGTTTGATACATTTCGAGATCCACCCCGTCAAGCTGACTCAATCGGACGAGATTTGTGCCGACGAGAATACGCAGCTCTTTCCGCTCCATCTCGCGTTTCTCGCGGTCGCGAGAATGGCCCTGATGTTGTAGCCGAACCCAGAGTTTGTTCATCTCGATGAAGTTGGTCAAGACGAATGTAATTGAATCTTGCAGGTTACCGCAAGGTCTGAAAACTAGTAAGGTCACAGTCACACATAGACAGAGAAGTACAAACCCTGGGTCATCCCCTAAAGGAAGATGGTCTCTAGTCTGCCCACTGAGATAATGTCGAAGGAACAGTCCTCTGATAGGATGTAACACTCCACGCGACATCTCCATCATGTCCTTCATAATTTCCTTCACAGGCGCATCTGGCACGGACATATAAACGGAGCCAACGGTGATCATAAGGTACAAACGGGGTACGATGTTGCCAGCGTATTGCACAAGTTCATACAGATCGGCAAGATGGTGTCGTCCCTGAGTGTGGGCGTCGTATAGATAGTTGGATAAGTGACGGAGAGCATCGAAGACAGCCATATCTGCAAACAATGAGAACAGACTTCCGGTATGACAGTGGAGCAGGCTTACACAGCTCATAATACTGTTTGGGAGAAAGAGAAGATGTTCGCAACTCGGCCAACATAAGACTTGCGGCCTTCAGCGCGTCCATGAGTTGGTCCAATTCCTGCATACGGAAAGAGTGTAAGGTGGATGTTCATATTCACAACATAAGAGTTTAAGCATGTCACCAGGTGTCTCTTCATCTGCTGGACCTGAATCTTGACGGTGCTCAGCGACTCACTGAGCAGCTTGCCCTCCTCGACGACCGCGGTGGGTACAGATGCCATCTTGGGATTCCGTCAATGCAGATATGGGGTGGGTGAGTTTGCAGCAGGTGCTGCCGCAGGAAGCGACTGCGTCGAATATAGGTACGTAGTTTGTCGGCGTTGCGAGAGGGCAGAGCGCGACTACGCCATTGCAGTTGGCGCCAGGGCAGGCGCCCGCTGCGTGCACGCCGCGACATCACATTGAGTCGATATCCGGGACGCTCGCCGGAGCAGAGCTTCAAGCTTGAAGATGGTCATGCTGTCTCTTGCCAATGTGCTACATACGTGAAATGAAATAACAGGGTCACTCGTGATGATATTTCAAACGAATAGCACACGCTATAGAAGACATACATGCATCAAACAATCATAAGCATACCGCATTACGTCGCACTACACTCTACTCTACCAGTAAAAGTATACCTCAGAGATCAATCAATAAAGCCTCTTTCCTCTCAGACTCAGCTACTGAAGGCGCAGGCGACTCGTATGTAGAATATTGTTGAGGGAGTACCGTAGGCGCAACTGGGAAATTCGGCAACTGAGGAGGAGTGGTGAGTTGCTGTAGCTGATGAAGTTGCTGAGGAGCATGCGAAGTCGTATTGTGTCGGTGGAGGTAGGTGGATGGGGGTGGAGGTGGGGCATGCGCAGGGTGCGCCGCAACAGTATGTGATCGAGCGAGTGGCTGATAAGCCGATGACAGAGGCAGGGAGGATGAACCAAACTGCTGAGGCTCAAGCCCAGCAGTTTGCCTCTGTGCATTTAAAGAGGAAAGCCCCACAGACGCTGTGTAAGTCCCAGCTGAGACCGGGCTTCGGGGCTCATGCTGCGAAGAGTCGTAATATGAGGATTCAGGAGCGCGGTATTGTCCTTGCGTTCGAGGAGACACCGGTGTCTGTGCCTGGGGTTCCGCTGCCCACTGTCCGTAAACACCATCGGCCGGTCGATACTGAGGCGCGTAGCCAGCGTTTACATGCTGATAACTGGTCGACGGTACGGTAGAAGGGGATCTCCAAGCTGGGCGCGAAACCTGTTCAGTTAAGAGGTTGTCATACAGTTTGACAGCTTGTGAAAGCTTCTCATGCATCTCTTGGAGGGCCTCTATGGCCGAACGGTGAGAAAACTTCAAGTTACTGATCAGTGAGTACACGCACGTTCTTTTCGACCTGTGTCATTGAGACTCATGGCTAACTTGGGCCTCAGAGCGCTAGCCTTATCGTATAGCTCCGTGACCGCAGGATACCTAGACAAATCTGTAATACCCTGGGCTTGAACTTGTCCAACCGTCTGGTTAAAGGTCAGTATCGCATCGGCCTCCAACGGCTCTAGATCGTAATTTGGCGAAGTAAGAGCCTTCGGCTTCGGCGTAGCAGAAGATGGAGGATAAGACTGAGGGAACCCATATCCGTTGGCATATGACGATGGTTGTTCGGATGTCGGTGTCTCGATACTGAAAGGGGCACTGGGCTTGGGTGCGCTAGCCTCGCGCAGGCTTGCCTCAATAGCGGCTTTGAGGTCTGGGTCATCTTCCTCATCTCGTATTGTAGACGAGCCTGCATATGGGCGTGTTTTCCGATCGACTAGAGGAGGCTCGGAAGATTGCCATGAGGAGGGAGATGGAACATATCCAGGTCGACGTCCACCTGCTGCACCAACTTCTTCCAGAGATAATTGAATAGCGCGTTGTAGTTCCGCATCAGCGAGGTCTCGGGCAGACCTATGGCGAGAGCTTGAAAGGCTCTGAGACGGCCGATGGATCCTAAAGCGGATACATGTCAGCTGAACTTGTCAGTCTCGAAATGCATTTCGTACTTGTTCGACTTCTTGTTTAACTTAGTGTAGCAGCTGTCACACACCCTCACCTCTTGCGTGATACCAAAATGAGGCAAAGGCATTGTTTTGGAGGAGCACTGTTGGTCGAAGACTTGTCCGCAATTCCGACAATGATGTTTGCGGTTGGTGAACGTAAACGCAGTTCTGCAACGCAAACAGACATCGGAATCAATCCACTCTGGGGCTGTCTGAGTATCCACCATAGCCGAACTAGCCACAGCAAAATCACGAGGTGGGAAGTTAAAGCCTACGCTGAGTTAATGGCCATAGGAGAGAATCACTGGATGACGGAACTCGCCTTCATTTTTCAATGCTTTATAAATGTCCCCCACGTAAGTAAGACTAGACTTTCCCTCGAATGCGAGGGCCCAGTTCTGGACAAGCCTGAGGATCTTACTCTTGACGTCATGATTCAACACTGGCATTCTCAGTATAGAGACAAGATTATCCATGAATTCTCTGGATGCAATCTCCACTAGAAACGGATCTCCGCCATTCTTGACGCAAGTGTCCGTGAGCTAGGTGGCTGTTGTCAGTTGCTGCGCACGAGATGTAGGTGAGGACACGTACTCCAAGTGTTAGTAGCTGAACATTTGGATTCTTGTGGTTGAGTCGTCGTTTAAGGGCACGCATAGCATCCTTAGGAGCTACAGATTTGGATCGAATCTGGTCACTAATCTCGAGGTTCAGTGCAATGTCCTCGGCACCAGAGGGTAACAACTCTGAAGTGGCCTTGTCTGTAGAGATCTCAGTAGGTGTACAGCAGCAATACATACAGACCAAAATAGAATACATACCGACTGCATCGTCGACTTGAGACGTGCCCCATATAAGCGAACTGAAGTAGGAAGTCATTGGGAAGATAGAGTCGGTTGTCGCAAGCCTGTGGACTTCAAGCGCGACGCGTCGTGATTATTGTGACATGTGACATCCAAATTTGGTGAGAATTTGGACTCCGCGCGACTTCACGCGGGATGTGACAAAGGACAGCGGGCCCGACCTTTTGTGACCCATCGTGGGTTGTTCAACAACCCCCTCCATCGTCGACCTCCGTCTCGCTGATATTCTCTGGCCGCTCGTCTGAGACGTCTGCCGTGCTGCTAGAACTGCATTCCTGCTTTCTGGGGTCTTGGTCGGACACGAACCGCGTCTTGCTCGGTTGACTCAGCTTGCGTGTTGCACTCAAAAATCGCTGCAACGCCTCCTAAACGACCTCTGCCTCATCGAGGACCACTACTCCCATTGATTAGACTCTGGACGCTCTAATTTACATCGTTGAACTTTTTCTTTCTTGCTTTCATACCCCAGCATCCGTTCTCGTCGTTCTAGTCGTTTGCCATGTTGGGTCACCAGTTTGCATATTCAGCAGCTCCCGTCCGCAAGGTGAAGGAGGTGCAGTTCGGTATCTTGTCACCTGAAGAGATTGTCAGTCGTTTCGTAGAGTTTCTTTCGTTAGGAATATCTGACCCCCTTTTCCTATAGAAAGCGTATTCTGTCGCCAAAATCGAGTATCCAGAAGTCATGGACGAGGCAACGCACAAACCCAAGTCGGGTGGTTTGATGGATCCAAGAATGGGCACGATTGACCGGAATTTCAAGTGCCAGACATGTGGAGAGGGCATGTCGGAATGTCCGGGTCATTTTGGTCACATTGAGTTAGCGCGACCAGTGTTTCATCCAGGCACGCATAGAGGATTGTTATCCGCGCATTCACCGTCTAATGTGCTGTTCTCAGGCTTCATCGTGAAAGTAAAGAAAATTTTGGAGTGTATTTGTGTAAATTGTGGGAAGTTGAAGGCGTCTAGTGTGAGTCGCGTCTAGTTCCTCTACTCGTTTCGCACCCCACCACCCAATTTTCTGGGGGCTCTCTCCGCACTTATGGAGAACCCCAAGCCCGCTCTGCGTTAGTTCTCGACAATCGAGACGTTCTTCTACCTGAGTGTGGGACGCGCGCGTTTTCGGTCGCTTGATCGCCGCGTGGACCGTTATAACGCTCAGTGTTGGTTGGACACGCGGTTGCGTGGTGAAATGGGGGGCTGAGCGAGGAGTGCGAAAACCAATCAGGTGTAGACTCGGTGAGTCACACTGAGCTGATGGTCGAGCAGCCCTCGCTGTGACGCAGTCAGAGGGGCTCGTTGCTGGCCTGCACTTTCTACTCGATACTGGTAGCCCCCTGTTGCTTTTATGTTGATTGTGTGGTACTTGTTGCAAGATGGTGCACGCCCCGTGTACTGTTGCCGATAAGAAACTATTGCTGACGTCTTGATCCTCATATCCTCAACCCATGATGTCGATTCACGCTCGCACGAAATCTCGTCGTACGTTATGTTATAAGTCGGATACAACATTCGCAAAGAAGGTTGAGCAGGCCCGAGATCCGAAGACTCGAATGCATTTGGTATGGAATCACTGCAAGAGCAAAATGACTTGCGAGAGCGACGAGCCAAAAGATGATGCTGACGGTATGGACAATGAAGAGACCAAGAAAGGGCATGGGGGCTGTGGCGCCTCACAACCTCTCATTCGGAAGGAAGGATTAAAGCTGTTCGTTCAATACAAGAGGTCCAAGGATGAAGACGAGGTTTGTACGACGACGACGTATTCCTCGCTGAACTGATGGTATTTCTAGGAGGTGAAGTCATTACAACCCGATAAACGATTGTTCCCTCCGCACGAAGTCTACACTGCTCTGAAGAAGATTTCTGATGCGGACCTTGATATGCTTGGTCTCTCGAACGAGTACGCCCGCCCAGAGTGGATGATCCTTACTGTAATGCCTGTTCCACCGCCTCCAGTCAGACCAAGTATTGCCGTTGACGGAGGGACTATGAGGAGTGAGGATGACCTGACGTATAAATTGGGAGACATCATCAAGGCGTCTGCTAATGTACGGCGCTGTGAGCAGGAGGGCGCTCCCGCTCATGTCATCACCGAGTTCGAACAGCTCCTCCAGGTATCTATTCTTACTTTATTGTAGTCTTGTGCGTTAGTAACTTCTTGTTTACAGTTTCATGTTGCGACTTACATGGACAATGACATTGCCGGTATACCGCAAGCACTTCAAAAATCTGGGAGACCAGTAAAAGCAATCCGTGCGCGTCTGAAAGGAAAGGAAGGTCGGCTTCGGGGCAACTTAATGGGAAAACGAGTCGACTTCTCCGCACGTACTGTTATCACTGGTGACCCCAACTTGGATCTGGACGAAGTTGGTGTGCCCAAAAGTATCGCGATGAACCTTACATTCCCAGAGCGAGGTATGCTGAGATGCTTTATACGTCATGATTTGTCTAACCAGCTACTCCCTCAGTTACACCCTACAACATTGCATACTTGCAAGAACTCGTACGCAATGGTCCCACAACATATCCTGGTGCTCGCTATGTCGTCCGAGATACGGGTGAACGTATAGACCTCAGGTACAATAAGCGTGCAGATGCATTCTTACAATATGGATGGATTGTGGAACGTCACTTAAGGGACGGAGAGTGAGTCTGTCTTGTCATCTATTGCAATGGTATGTCTTCAATGCTGTTGGCTAGCTTTGTCCTATTCAATCGACAGCCGAGTTTGCACAAAATGAGTATGATGAGTCATCGTGTGAAGTTGATGCCATATTCCAGTGGGTCTCCTATTTGTTTGTCTACTTGAATTTGTTTAATATTATATCGTTTGTCCAGCTTTCCGTCTGAATCTCTCAGTGTACGTTTCTTAGGTTGCGTCAGGTGTAGCGATGTTGACTAGGTGCTTACAGGACGCCTCCCTACAATGCCGATTTCGATGGTGATGAAATGAATATGCAGTAAGTTTTTCCATCACTGCTGCTTCAGCTAGTGGCTTCACAACTACCTTCAGCGTACCGCAAAGTGAAGAGACTCGCGCAGAACTAAGTCAGATTGCATGGGTGCCACGACAGGTTAGGTCTTAACCTTTCCAGTGTACACTTTACTGATGTTCCTGTCAGATCATTTCGCCGCAGGCAAACAAGCCTGTTATGGCAATTGTGCAAGATACCCTTTGTGGCATCAGGAAGTTCACTCTCCGTGACACATTCTTGGACTGGAACCAAGTCCAGAATATCTTGTTATGGGTACCCGACTGGGATGGTTCTGTGCCTTTGCCTACTGTCATCAAGCCCAAGCCTTTGTGGACTGGCAAGCAAATTCTTAGCATGTGCATACCACGCGGTATCAACATATATCGATCCCCCGATCCCAAGTCGTTTAACCCCGTCTTTGACGATGGTATGAATATCGAGAACGGTGAAATTCTGTTTGGTGTTGTCGAGAAGAAGACCGTTGGAGCGTCGCAGGGCGGTCTCATCCATATTACTTTCCGTGAGAAGGGGCCGGAGGTAACGCGAGCATTATTTTCGGGCCTTCAGCAGGTCGTCAACTACTGGCTCTTCCACAACGGTTTCAGTATTGGTATCGGTGACACGATTGCCGACCGAGGTACCATGGCGCACATTCAGGAGCAGATCGCGATCAGGAAGCAGAATGTTACGCAGGCCATAGATGATGCTACACATGATCGCTTGAAGGCTGCTCCCGGTATGACCATTCGAGAGTCATTCGAGAGCCGAGTAGAGCGAGAGCTCAATCTGGCTCGTGACCAGAACGGACAGTACGCCCAGAAGAATCTCAAGGAGGACAATAATGTCAAGCAGATGGTGGTCGCTGGCTCAAAAGGTTCTTTCATCAACATTTCGCAGATGTCCGTATGTGTAGGCCAGCAAATTGTTGAGGGTCGCCGAATTCCATATGGCTTCCGTCATAGAACGTTGCCCCATTTCACCAAAGATGACTTCGGTCCAGAAGCGCGTGGTTTCGTCGAAAATTCATATCTTCGTGGGTTGACACCACAGGAGTTTTTCTTCCACGCAATGGCTGGTAGAGAAGGGTTGATTGATACTGCTGTCAAAACTGCCGAGACGGGATACATCCAGCGACGGCTCGTCAAGGCGTTAGAAGATGTCATGGTTTGCTACGATGGGACCGTCCGCAATTCACTAGGTGACTTGATTCAATTCGTATATGGCGAGGACGGAATGGATGGTGCGTTCATCGAACGCCAGAATATTGAGACGTTTGCGATGAACAATCGAGAATTCGAGCACAACTATCGTGTGGATGTTACCGACCCCTCTGGCGGCTTCCTTCCCGGCGTTCTGCAAGCAGGCTTGGATGACAATTCACTAGAGCTTCAGGCTAAACTTGATGAAGAGTTTGCCCAGTTGGTCGGGGATAGGCGGCTTCTACGTGAATTTGTCTTCCGACGTCAGGACCCTAGCGTTCCACATCACCTGCCCGTCAATTTGCAGCGCATTGTTCAAAACGCAGTCCAAATTTTCCATATAGATCGACGCAAACCAAGCGACCTCGAACCGGCCTACATCATCGATTCCGTCCGAGAGTTGGGGAAACGGTTGGTCGTTGTGCGGGGAGACACGCTCTTCACAAGAGAGGCTCAGGATAACGCCGCGCTGATGTTCCGTATGCATTTGCGCGCCACATTTGCAGCACGACGAGTACTCGAGAAGTACCATCTCAATCGGGAGGCTTTCGAATGGGTTCTTGGTGAGATCGAAGCGAAGTTCAATCAATCGCTAGCCCACCCAGGGGAAATGTGCGGGACACTCGCTGCGCAATCTATAGGAGAGCCGGCTACACAGATGACGCTGAACACTTTTCATTACGCTGGTGTCTCCAGCAAGAACGTCACATTGGGTGTTCCTCGTTTGAAGGAGATTATCAATGTCGCGACGAATATCAAGACCCCTTCGCTCTCGATATATCTTGATCCTGAGATAGCTAAAGACCAAATCTCCGCCAACAGTGTTCAACAAGAACTTGCGTATACTTCTCTTCGTACTGTCACAGCGGCTGTGGAAATTTGGTATGATCCAGATCCGAGTTCCACCATTATTGAAGAAGATAGTATGTTCGTGGAGTCATTCTTCGCAATACCAGATGATGACGTTGAAGCGAACCTTCATCTCCAATCGCCTTGGCTTCTTCGACTGGAATTGGATCGTGCTAAGATGATTGATCGCAAATTGACAATGTCCTACGTTGCGGGGCGAATTGCAGACAATTTCAAGACAGATTTATTCGTCATCTGGAGCGAGGACAATTCCGAGAAGCTGATCATTCGATGTCGTGTTCTGGGCGGCGCAGACAAGGAGGAAGATGGAATGGATACGGTTGAGGAAGACATCTTCCTCCGGCAGCTTGAAAACACCATGCTCAATTCCATCAGCCTCCGTGGCGTGACCGGTATCCAGCGCGTCTTCTTGCTTGAGCATGATAGGGTTAGCATTACAGAAGAAGGCAGTATCAAAGCGCACTCGGAGAAAGAATGGGTACTCGAGACGGACGGAGTCAATTTGAAGGCGGTAATGTCCATCGGCGGTGTGGACTTCAAGCGCACGTATTCCAACAGCTGTGTTGAGGTCTTCAACGTTCTTGGTATTGAGGCTGCTCGAGCTGCTATCATGAAAGAACTTCGTGGGGTTATCGAATTCGATGGGTCTTACGTGAACTATCGTCACTTGTCCTTACTCTGCGATCTCATGACGCATCGCGGTATTCTCATGGCCATCACGCGTCATGGCATAAATCGAGCGGATACGGGAGCATTGATGCGGAGTTCGTTCGAGGAGACCGTCGAAATTCTCATGGAGGCTGCCGCAGTTGGCGAGAGGGATGACTGCCACGGAATTGCGGAGAACGTCATCTTTGGTCAGATGGCACCTATGGGGACTGGTGCATTCGACGTCGCACTGGACATTGATATGTTGAAGGATGTCATCGTGGACCATCGCTTGCCCGTTCAAACGATGTTGGCGGCTCAGGTCGATGGAGGTATGACTCCTGGCCAGGTAGCCATGACTCCGTACGACAGCAACTCCCCTATGTGGTCGCAAGATTCATCATTCAAGGGTGAAGCAGCGGCATTCTCCCCACTTGCTGTGAATGGTGGCGAGGATCCTGCCAGTTTCTCGTATTTGGGTTTTGGACAGAGTCCGATGGGCGCCGGTGCTATGTCGCCCGCAGCACCCGGCTACAGTCCCAGTTCCCCTAATGTCTATTCCCCCACGTCGCCATATGTACCACCATCTCCTTTTGGTGGCGCAACATCGCCCTTCGGAACATCACCTTATGCGACATCACCCTTCTACGACCGTACTCGTGGACCGACATCGCCTACTTACTCGCCCACGTCACCCGCACTAAATCTGACATCTCCTGGATACTCGCCTACAAGTCCAAGATATTCTCCGACATCTCCGTCGTTCTCCCCCACGTCACCTCGATACAGTCCCCAATCCCCCTCGTTCAGCCCTACGTCCCCGCGGTACTCACCGACGAGTCCGTCATTCAGCCCTGCGTCTCCCCGCTGTACGTGTATTCGTCTAGATCGTTGTCATTGATATCTGGACTAATCGCATTTTTATAGATTCCCCTAGTATGTATTTTGTATTTTATACAGTCATTATATTGATGGTTCCTTATAACCTTTACCAATTTTTGCAGCATGTAAGTATTTTTAACTATCGGAACCCATCAAGTGTTGACTTTTCCATAGCACCCGCCCAGATGTCTCCGTCTTCGCCGAAGTATTCACCGACATCACCAGCGTCGCCTTCCTCTCCGAAATATTGTGAGTACTTGACGCGTTCATCACCAGGTGGGTTTGTTAAATTCTCGCTGCAGCCCCAACATCACCGGCTTATTCGCCCGCATGTAAGTACCGCTCATGCCGCTGCGTATTCCGATAACTGATTATCGTCACATTTTTTTCGTAATCTCAGCACCTGCGTACTGTGAGTAATTTTTTGGACCTTGACCATCTGAATACTTACGTCTGATTTCACAGCGCCGGCGTCGCCAGCTTATAGTCCAACTTCGCCTCAATGGTCGCCGTCCAGCCCTGCGCAACAGCAGAATGGTGGAAGCGGGCGCAGTCATTCTTATAGCACGTCTCCATCATGGGACTGATTGGGCCCGTCGATTGGTAATTAGTCGGACGCTGTAGCTGAATTTGGTCCTGCTTACTATTTTATCCTGCCCGTGCGCTGCAGCCGTAACTTCTAACCACGCAATCTTGTAGATTACATATAGCATCATATTCACTTGTCGTTTTGCTGTGCCCATATGCCTGGTGACCCGGCGAACGATCGCAATATAATGGCTCCAGATGAAACTGCAGTGGTGCATGAGGGCAAACATGTACAACTTTGACTTTGCTTCTCATATGAACACGGGAGCTAGCTACGTTGTAAAGGAAAGAGGGAACCCGAACGATCAAGACAATTACGAGAAAGCACGTGTAAGCCGCAAGTTAGCTATGATGAGCACACAGCCGTGAAGGTCCGTGGGTGCAGAAAGAATGAGATGGCGAATAAGTACGGCACAGCGTACATGTACGTAGGGATCGAAACGACGATGTGTCATAGTATTACACATGCGGGGATTGATGGGGTATACTATAACTTGAGATGAGATCGAGAACCGCGAATATCTGATCCAAAAGTGCGTTAACAGTTGCCATGTGCAAATAGGATGGTGCAAGCGACGACTTGGGGGAGGGGGTGGGGGAACGACTATGGGGGTTAACAATTGCTTGGGTAAGGCACAAAAATGCTACGTAGCGTGAAAGTTTCATTTACGCAGAAGGTGAAAAAAAAACGAAACTGTGCTACCGAGTGCCGATCGTACGTATCTTAGACAAAGAATTGGGTGCTGTGGGCAACGTCAGAGTAAGCTTGTTACTAGGAACCACGAGACGCACTGTACACGACTGGCCGCGTGAACCTCCATTTCCTCCATCTTATAAGAGTTGAGCTCCTCTTTGATACGCTGCGCTAATGCGGGTGTCAGACGGCTCCAAGTCGCAGGCTCACTCCGTCTATCGTAGACAGTCGCTGGGAATGTGTCATAAACAGAGAGGTTAGACGCAAACGCCAGACGCTTTGAGGGTGCCGTGGCCGACCGCTGCGACAGCGTGGGAGGCTGCGGCGAGAACATCGTGGACAAAGCAGGAGCCGACGAATTGGGATGATTGAAAAGTCCCTTCTCTGGTATCGCCGAATGTACGCTGTTCGCATCCGAGCTGTCCTTCGGTGAGTCCATCTTGAGCCCATTGCCGTCAAACGACAGCGGAGGAAGCATGCTGCCGTTGCCAGAATGTCCGTTGGCAGAACCATGGCTGTTGTGCCTATGTAATCCATCAATGTGGTCGGGATCTGGCGACGGGATTCGCGCAAGTGGACCAAGCTCGTTGCCGTGCGAGGGCGCCGAGTCGTACGAGTTCGAACGAACTCGGCTGAATGCTGCGTTGGGCTGCAAATGGGCTTCTTGTTGGTATTCAGCGCCATCTATTCGCGCTGTGGATCAAATACGATGAGCTCCAAACACAGGTCTTTTGGATCACTTACGTTTCAAGATGCCCTTCACTGGCCGCCTGGCCTTCTCGACACTCCGTCGCACGCCGACTGCCCACGGTTCCATGTCATCGGTATCATCTAGAGTCGCGCTCTCCAAGTCCGCCCGGATGGTAATATCCTCCTCTTCATGGACCTCGCCCCAGTCGTCATCATCGTCCCACCCATCCATGCTGTAGTTCTGAGCGCCGTGGTGGTCATGGTGACCTCCGTCACTCCCACTATCGGAATCATCCTCAACAACAATCGGCATGCCCTCTTCATTCACCCTTCTGCCCGGACCTATCTTCGCGGGAGAACTCTCGCCTTGGCGTGTAGTGGTATTTTTCTCCCATGTAGCCGGCACAGGTGCTTGTTCCGAGTTAGTGCGC
>NW_012133422.1:9455-12674 GCF_000313525.1 Fibroporia radiculosa | reverse complement strand
GGCGGCGCCCGCCGCTCGAGCCTCAGCTTCGGCCTTGGCCTTCGCCGCAGCCTCAGCGTTACTCTTGAGTGTATGCTGCCGTGCCAGCCTGGCAGCGGGACTGAGCCCGGCCAAGTCCCCAGTTGCACTCCAGTCTGAGCGATCTAGCTCGGCAGTAACGTGGGAAACGCTGGCCTCCGCGACGGGACCCTTTTCGCCCTTCTTTTTCTTGCCCTTTTTGCCGCTGTTCTCCTCATCCTCCTTATCCTTCTTGTCCTTAAATAGCGAGGTAATTCCTGCGAGAGAATTCCGCCGTGTCAACTTGCCGATGGAGCCGAGCTTACGAATGACCATCGAGGCGGAGGACATTGTAGAAGATAGGGAAATGTTGTCCGTAGAGCGGTTCAAACGGGAATTGAAAAGCGAGCGCGATTTTTTCTTCTGCACCGTCGCGGTAGACTCTGCATCATCATTGAGGACGGCCTGCGAGACGTTTGAAGCGGCTGGGGAGCGCGAGCTACTCTTCGGGACCGCGTCGCTATCCTCTTCCTCCTCATTCAGGGTTGCGTTGGCGCCGAGAGAGAGCGCACGACGCAAACGGCCCTTCAAGCCTCCGCTGCGCACGCCGGGCGAATTGGGATTAGGCTCGAGCATAGCAGCCAGATCGCTATCATCGCGAGACATGCGCTTTTCTGTAGCAGTAAAGTTGCCCTGCGACAACGGGGAAGGCTTGCGGAGATTTGGCGGGCCATGCGTGCTAGTTGGGGATGGGGCGGTGGAAGTCGATGCAGCTCGCGGTGTTGGGGAGGTCCCAGACGATGAAGGCGTCGATCGATTGGCAGGCCGCTGTGCGGAGGAAGTGGATTTCTGTGAGTTAATAGATGTGATACTTCCGCCGCGACCGTGCCCATGCCCATGCCCATGCCCGCTGCCGCTTCCGGTAGACTTGGTATAGATATGACTGGATGGTGCAGCACTGCTGCTGGCCGCAGCAGTCGGCCCTTGCGTGCTGTTTGCACGCGGTCTGTTGCTTCCCGAGTTGCTTGATCCCGAGTTAACGGAGGAGGATGAGCCGGCGGCGTCGGAACGCGCGTATGGGGGCTGGAAGGAGTTCATTTGAGTGCTGGAGCGCCATTCTGGGTTAGAATTCTGGGAAGGATCCTGACTGCCTGAGCCATGCCGTTGTGGACGGCGATAGGGATGGAAGCCCTGGTACGGTGAAGAAGGATGATGGTCAGTGGGCGAGTAGCCGTTGGGAAGCTGCGATGGATGAGGCGGGGGAGTGCCGCTAGGGAAGGGATTGAAGCCGGGAACCTGATTAAGCGCGAAGTAATCACCAGAGCTGGCTGTACTGGACCGACTGCGTGAACTGGCCATATGTGGGGGGGTATGGGACATTTGATGGGCCTGTTGAGCGTTGAACATCATCTGCTGATAAGCCCATTGTGCAAATTGGGCGTTGGCAGGGTCGTAATACGGGTTCTGGGGATGTATTTGCTGGGGAGAAGGATGAGCAGAGTGACCGTGGAGAGGATACGGCTGCTGATTTGCGTAGAAAGCGGGGTAGTACTGCTGGGGGGACGTCCATCCTGCCTGCTGCTGCTGAACCGGGTATGGATAGGGCTGCTGTTGGGAGATGGGGGAGGGTGCCTGGGACTGGTCGTTTGCGGGAGATGAGCGCTGGCGAGGGACGGACGGGTTGATGGCAGCAGAGGGAGAAGGCAGCGCGTCCATGGTATGATCTCTAGGTAGATGCCAGTCCTGTTGGGCAAGAACGGCCATGGACTCTGCGGGAGCGACAGACGGAGAGGGCTCGCCTGGGAGCGAGATAGGTCGTGGAGATCGTGGACGTCGTCAGCGGGAAAAGAAAGAAAGGTCAGATACGCCTGGGAAGGGGGCGATGAGACCCACGGAATGGCGGCAACCCTTTTGGAGAAGAGAAAAAGGAGAGAGAAAGAGAGAGAAGGAGGGAGGGAGGGAGAGCGACCGTCGCTCGGGACTGGCGCAGACGACGAGATAAAGCGACCGCCAACGACAGCAGCGACCCGCACAGGCGCCCGTCGCCAGTCAACTGCGTCGCCCAAACAGCCCCAAACAGCGCGAATACTAATATATTAATGACTTTTTCTTTTGCGTTTCCGTACTCTCGAATACTCCCTGCTGGTGGCCGTGTTCCTGCGCTAGCAACGGGGCACACAGCGAGCGAGCACGACTCGTCGACGCAGCGGCCGCACATTGAGCAGCGACCGCCATGGTGGCTTGTCCAAATGAGTGTGTCTGCGGTGGTGTGCCATGGGCCATGGCATGGCTCCAGCGATAAGCCGCCGACTGATAAGTCCAGCACTGCGCAGTGTAGCCGACGGCGGCGCGAGTCCCTCCTGGGAGCTGCCACTTGAGTGCCACACGTCCGCCATCGCCATGTCTGACTGGCAAACCCGCTGCAGTGCCCGCAAGCAACTCCAGCTCGACGCCATCCCCCCCGCCTGGCTCGTCCCTCTCCCCCCCGACGACGAGAGGTCCGTCATCCAGACCCCGTCCGTGTGCGGCCTCCTCACCCCTCGCGAACTCGAGATCACCAACACGATCGACATTGATCTCCTCCTCCTCAACTTGCGCACGGCTCAATGGTCTTCCGTCGAAGTCACCCGCGCATTTTACAAGCGTGCCATCGTCGCCCAGCAGCTTGTCCGCGTCGTTCTTGCACGTACTCGCCAAATCACTGAGCATGTCCCGTTTCGCAGACCAACTGTCTCACCGAGATCTTCGTCGAGCGCGCCCTCGCTCGTGCAAAGGAGGTCGATGACCATCTGCATGCAACCGGCCAACCGATTGGCCCTCTCCATGGCCTGCCCATCTCGCTCAAGGATCAGTTCACGATAAAGGGTCTAGAGACCATCATGGGTACGATCACCCGGGCACTGTCACCCCTCGCATCATGTCTTGAATGATGTTGTACACAGGCTACGCCGGCTGGATCGGCCGCTACGCGCAGTCCGACTGCGTTCTTGTCCAGCTCCTCTACGAATGCGGCGCCGTTCCATTCGTCCGCACAAATGTCCCCCAGACCTTGATGGTGCGTGCCGAGATCACGACGTCCCGTCGTCACTTTAAACCCCATCTCACCTTCTCCACTCCACTCCGCAGTGGGGCGAGACGCTCAATCATGTGTTCGGTCGGACCACAAACCCCTACAATCGCTACATGACCCCAGGCGGCTCCTCCGGCGGCGAGGGTGCCCTC